>NW_023994648.1:90000-110000 GCF_015586225.1 Lucilia sericata
TTGAACCAGAATAAAATAAGAAAAATGTGAAAATAAAATGGAAATAAATAAAAAAGTAGAAAGAGTAGAAAAATAAACTGTATATTTTTAAATTTATCTTAGACTACAGCAAATACAATAGTGTAAAGGTTAAAAGAACACAAGGAAAATTTTCAAAAGGAGCTATTTGAATGACAAATGTTTTTAAGAGAAAACTAAGATATACATATCTGAATTTTCCCAAATGTGGTTATAGTTTAGTCTATAGTATAATTTATAACCTTGTACATAGTGCAGACTATAGTCTATGTATATAGCTCAGTCTAAAGTCTAGACTATAGTCTAGTCTGTAGTGTAGTCTATAGTTCAGTCTATAGTCCAGTTTATAGTATAGACTATTCTAGGCTATAGTCTAGTCTATATTCTAGTCTATAGTCTAGTCTATAGTCTAGTCTATAGTCTAGTCTATAGTCTAGTCTATAGTCTAGTCTATAGTCTAGTCTATAGTCTAGTCTATAGTCTAGTCTATAGTCTAGTCTATAGTCTAGTCTATAGTCTAGTCTATAGTCTAGTCTATAGTCTAGTCTATAGTCTAGTCTATAGTCTAGTCTATAGTCTAGTCTATAGTCTAGTCTATAGTCTAGTCTATAGTCTAGTCTATAGTCTAGTCTATAGTCTAGTCTATAGTCTAGTCTATAGTCTAGTCTATAGTCTAGTCTATAGTCTAGTTATAGTCTAGTCTATAGTCTAGTCTATAGTCTAGTCTATAGTCTAGTCTATTCTAGTCTATAGTCTAGTCTATAGTCTAGTCTATAGTCTAGTCTATAGTCTAGTCTATAGTCTAGTCTATAGTCTAGTCTATAGTCTAGTCTATAGTCTAGTCTATAGTCTAGTCTATAGTCTAGTCTATAGTCTAGTCTATAGTCTAGTCTATAGTCTAGTCTATAGTCTAGTCTATAGTCTAGTCTATAGTCTAGTCTGTATAGTCTAGTCTAGTCTATAGTCTAGTCTATAGTCTAGTCTATAGTCTAGTCTATAGTCTAGTCTATAGTCTAGTCTATAGTCTAGTCTATAGTCTAGTCTATAGTCTAGTCTATAGTCTAGTCTATAGTCTAGTCTATAGTCTAGTCTATAGTCTAGTCTATAGTCTAGTCTATAGTCTAGTCTATAGTCTAGTCTATAGTCTAGTCTATAGTCTAGTCTATAGTCTAGTCTATAGTCTAGATAGTCTATAGTCTAGTCTATAGTCTAGTCTATAGTCTAGTCTATAGTCTAGTCTATAGTCTAGTCTATAGTCTAGTCTATAGTCTAGTCTATAGTCTAGTCTATAGTCTAGTCTATAGTCTAGTCTATAGTCTAGTCTATAGTCTAGTCTATAGTCTAGTCTATAGTCTAGTCTATAGTCTAGTCTATAGTCTAGTCTATAGTCTAGTCTATAGTCTAGTTTAGTCTAGTCTATAGTCTAGTCTATAGTCTAGTCTATAGTCTAGTCTATAGTCTAGTCTATAGTCTAGTCTATAGTCTAGTCTATAGTCTAGTCTATAGTCTAGTCTATAGTCTAGTCTATAGTCTAGTCTATAGTCTAGTCTATAGTCTAGTCTATAGTCTAGTCTATAGTCTAGTCTATAGTCTAGTCTATAGTCTAGTCTATAGTCTAGTCTATAGTCTAGTCTATAGTCTAGTCTATAGTCTAGTCTATAGTCTAGTCTATAGTCTAGTCTATAGTCTAGTCTATAGTCTAGTCTATAGTCTAGTCTATAGTCTAGTCTATAGTCTAGTCTATAGTCTAGTCTATAGTCTAGTCTATAGTCTAGTCTATAGTCTAGTCTATAGTCTAGTCTATAGTCTAGTCTATAGTCTAGTCTATAGTCTAGTCTATAGTCTAGTCTATAGTCTAGTCTATAGTCTAGTCTATAGTCTAGTCTTCTCTCATAGTCTAGTCTATAGTCTAGTCTATAGTCTAGTCTATAGTCTAGTCTATAGTCTAGTCTATAGTCTATAGTCTAGTCTATAGTCTAGTATAGTCTAGTCTATAGTCTAGTCTATAGTCTAGTCTATAGTCTAGTCTATAGTCTAGTCTATAGTCTAGTCTATAGTCTAGTCTATAGTCTAGTCTATAGTCTAGTCTATAGTCTAGTCTATAGTCTAGTCTATAGTCTAGTCTATAGTCTAGTCTATAGTCTAGTCTATAGTTAGTCTATAGTCTAGTCTATAGTCTAGTCTATAGTCTAGTCTATAGTCTAGTCTATAGTCTAGTCTATAGTCTAGTCTATAGTCTAGTCTATAGTCTAGTCTATAGTCTAGTCTATAGTCTAGTCTATAGTCTAGTCTATAGTCTAGTCTATAGTCTAGTCTATAGTCTAGTCTATAGTCTAGTCTATAGTCTAGTCTATAGTCTAGTCTATAGTCTAGTCTATAGTCTAGTCTATAGTCTAGTATAGTCTAGTCTATAGTCTAGTCTATAGTCTAGTCTATAGTCTAGTCTAGAGTCTAGTCTATAGTCTGGTCTATAGTCTAGTCTATTGTCTAGTCTATTGTCTAGTCTATAGTTTAGCCTATAGTCTAGTATATAGACTAGTATATAGTCTTATCTAGAGTATTTTGTTGGTTAGTCTATAGTTTGGTCCAGAAATACATACTGCAAAAATTTTCTTTAAAAATTTATCTAAATTTAAAGCTCATCACCCCGTGAATGCTAATTTTTTCGCAAATCTTTTGTATTGTAAAAGTCAATAGTTTTAATGGAATATTTTAAATCGAAGTTTTTGGAGTAGTAAAAGAAATAAACACTTCAAACGATTTGAATTTATACAAGTACACATACGATACTTGAAAATAAATGTGTTCTTCAGTTTATAAGTACATATATAAAGTCTGATCAAAAAATATGGACTAAAATTTAGGGATAATTATTTGTTGTAAAAATTTTTAATTTAATTAAGACGTAAGAAGTTCAAATCTTTTTGATCTCGATTAAATCTGAATCGAGGATCAAATTTATCTTCGTTTTTATAATACATTGCTTAGTCTACTGACTAATATTTGAACTAGTATATTGACGAATCTATAGACTAGCCCATGAACTTGTCTATTTTCGAAGATATATAAACTAGTCTAATGACTAGTAATATGTATAACTTAGAAACCAATATCTAATCCAATAAACAATCTTAATTTGTTTAGTCGTTGTGTGTTCATATTTTCCAGTTCATACCTTATACTATGAAACCATTCCAATTGTAAAGAAAATACAAATCATTTTAAAGTGTTAAGATTGAATATTTTCTAGATACTCTCTCTAAGGACCTTCACACATTCACACGTATATGTATATGTAAGTGTATATGGTTGTGTGTATTTGTATTAAAGACAACAATACTTTATTACTCTTCGTATAGCAGAGGCGCCTTGTGTACTTTACTTTAGCCATTTAAACACACACACATATGTATGTATATGTGTGTTTGTTTAGGATAAATGCATTCCTGCAGTTCTCTGTAACTGTCCCGAACTAGTGATATTTACCATAGTTCCTTTAAAGGGTCTTTGGTTAATTATGGACCAAATGCTACTGAATTTAAGAGTATGATATTGTCCGATTCAGTTTAGTTTAGGTTTGTAAAAAAAAACGATTAATTTGACTTCAGTTTGAACAGCAAAGCAACGACTGACTACCCTTTAGATTACCAAGGCACACTATAGTGACCATACATTTAACTAAGATATTGCTAAAAAGAGATACCTAGACTCCTAGTAAAACTGATGCTATATATGTGTGTAAGGAAAAAGATTGGCTTTGTTTGTAAATGTATATTTGTTGTTAGAATCAATATATGTATTTTCTTATACTTTATATACCTAAAAATACGTATATACATACACGTGTCTATATACATATATTTGTTTATAACCACTCACATGTATACATTATTTATGTATATGTATGAACAAATATCATTCTTTTTCTGGTTTGTATTCCATGTATTTGTTTAACTTCTAATACGAGTTTAATACGTTGCTGTTGTTCTCCACTTTCTTTGGCAAGAAATCTTTAGTTGTTTTCACAATCTACATACATACATATATAACTCGATTCCTTTAATACTTGAACCTTGTACCATTGCAGAATACAAGAACAACAAGAAAATAACTACAATAAAAACTATAACGATATTATCGAACAAAAAGGCAAACTAGTTGCCAGACTTTGTATAAGTTGAGCAGGGACCACATACATTCATGTTGGGACCATCAAGATTAAGTGTTATCAATGGCCTTCATCACAAGTTATATTTTATATACATATTTTTTTTTGGCAAACTTTCAGAAATTGTTACGCTTTATGTTTGTTGGTATGTCAAGTCGATTTTTAAAGATGTATTGAAATAAATTTTTAGTAATATTTTTCTTGTTAATATTTATTTAGTTTCATGTTGTAATAAGTATGAGTTTAAGCTGTATTAAATAATAATACAAAATGTTAACACTATGTTATCATTTTAGACATATCTGTATAAACATAATCTGTAAAACATCTTTTCAGAAGTTGGAATGGTATATTTAATTTGTAATTTTATTTGTAACGCATTGAAATATTGGCTAAAGGTACGCAAGTATAAATATAATCTGAATCATTATTCGATCCTAAAACGGTGCAGCTATGTCCCTCCATCCAACGGTATGCTCAATTGGGCGCAAAACGGATCCCGATTTAAACCAACCAGATAGATAGAAAGAGAAAGATAGATAGATAGATAGATAGATAGATAGATAGATAGATAGATAGATAGATAGATAGATAGATAGATAGATAGATAGATAGATAGATAGATAGATAGATAGATAGATAGATAGATAGATAGATAGATAGATAGATAGATAGATAGATAGATAGATAGATAGATAGATAGATAGATAGATAGATAGATAGATAGATAGATAGATAGATAATAGATAGATAGATAGATAGATAGATAGATAGATAGATAGATAGATAGATAGATAGATAGATAGATAGATAGATAGATAGATAGATAGATAGATAGATAGATAGATAGATAGATAGATAGATAGATAGATAGATAGATAGATAGATAGATAGATAGATAGATAGATAGATAGATAGATAGATAGATAGATAGATAGATAGATAGATAGATAGATAGATAGCTAGATAGATAGATAGATAGATAGATAGATAGATAGATAGATAGATAGATAGATAGATAGATAGATAGATAGATAGATAGATAGATAGATAGATAGATAGATAGATAGATAGATAGATAGATAGATAGATAGATAGATAGATAGATAGATAGATAGATAGATAGATAGATAGATAGATAGATAGATAGATAGATAGATAGATAGATAGATAGATAGATAGATAGAAGATAGATAGATAGATAGATAGATAGATAGATAGATAGATAGATAGATAGATAGATAGATAGATAGATAGATAGATAGATAATAGATAGATAGATAGATAGATAGATAGTAGATAGATAGATAGATAGATAGATAGATAGATAGATAGATAGATAGATAGATAGATAGATAGATAGATAGATAGATAGATAGATAGATAGATAGATAGATAGATAGATAGAAGATAGATAGATAGATAGAATATTATAAACATCCTATAGTCTAGTTTTTATATAATTTTTATTCGAGAATTTAGAGAATTGTGGTCCGATTAGTGTTCAGATTAGTTCTGAATTTTTAAATTACATTTATTTGAACAAAACCCCAATTTTCGTTTAGAAACTCTTTTTCTTATAAAAAATTTAATCACAGCATCCTATTAAACACAAACTCAATCTGGCAATTTTAAAAATGAAGATTAAAAATTAAAAATGCAACTACACTTTCTTGCCGCAAGGAATAATTGTGGAAGAGAAAAAAAACTACAAAATGAAAAGTGGTTCAAAGCCAAATAACAGAAACAAGAAATGAAGAGAAAAAAGAACATAATAATAAATGAAAGCAGGAAAATCAGGTCGTGAAACAAAGAAATAAAGAAAATAAATTTACGTTTTAGTTCATTGGGTGAAGGGCAGGACTTACATACATGGATGCATACTTAACTATATATGGAAGGAATAATACTTAGAAGTATACATATACATATGTGTTTACCTATTAAGTTAGTTATGTACATTAGGTTGGCGTCAATTGTTTAAGAAAATAATAAGGTACCAATGTTTCAAGCTAAAATTAAAATCTACCTTGTTTTGGCTGAGAAATTGTTAAAATTTGTAATTTAGGGAGTAACTGTTTAGTTTTTTTAATGTTTAAGTATTTCTTTATATAGTTCGAAGAACTACCCTAATATACATACTTTATAATATCGACTTTATATAAATGATTTGCCATGTCTACACGTATGCACCAATAGTGTTCTACAAAACTGGAATAGTCCGTATGCATCGCTACCCAGATCGAAGCAAAAGTACCAAAAAGTTTCCTCATAGATTCTCATTCAATCAGAGCAGCGTATGTTTAATTTCAATTCACCTTTTGGAGAACCAAACATAATCAAACCAAACATAATCACGTAGGTCCCTACTTTTAAAATTTTATGCTTTTAAATTCAATATTCCCAAAAAAATTTTTACTCAAATTTGTCTCAAGTTAAAATTACTCATTGCTACTAAATGGCTTAAATGTTTACTTTATCTCTCACTTTAGTATAGTTTACATCGTCTGCCTTACTAAAACAATATAGAAAATGATGTAACAAAAAAAAAAAAAAATATCGTCTGCAACTACACGATTACGTTTAATACTTTGAACAATGAATTTGTACAGAATTCATCTTAATCCCTTGAGTATTTATGTATGAAAACTTAAAACGTTAATATTTTAAAGCATTTACGTTGGTTTTTTCACAGCTCCCGTAGATAATAAGGATAAAATCTGTTTATCGCTTGGCAAACCAGAAAAAAAAGAGCAAAAAGTGTAGAGACTTATTTGAACTTATCTTAAAATGTTTAAATTAACTTCAGATTTGCAATCTGAAATTTAGACTTTTAAATGGACAGGAAGAAAAATATGACAGATTATAGACTTTTCTATAGTCCAGGCTATAGGCTTTCTATAGTCCAGGCTATAGGCTTTCTACAGTCCAGAATCTAGACTCATCTATAGTCCAGACTATAGACTCTTCCATAGTCCATACTATAGACTCTTCTATAGTCCAAACTATAAACTCTTCTATAGTCCAGACTATAGACTCTTCTATAGTCCAGACTATAGACTCTTCTATAGACCAGACTACAGACTATTCTATAGTCCAGATTATAGACTCTTCTATAGTCCTGACTATAAACACTTCTATAGTCCTGACTATAGACTCTTCTATAGTCCTGACTATAGACTCTTCTATAGTCCTGACTATAGACTCTTCTATAGTCCTGACTATAGACTCTTCTATAGTCCAGAAAATAGACTCTTCTATAGTGCAGACTATAGACTCTTCCATAGTTCTATAGACTATAGAAGAGTCTATAGGCTATTCTATAGTCCAGGTTATAAACTATTCTATAGTCCAGGTTATAGACTATTCTATAGTTCAGACTATAGACTGTTCTATAGTCTAGACTGTAGACTATTCTATATTTCAGACTATAGACTATACTATATTTTAGACTATAGACCATTCTATAGTTCAGTCTATTCTAAAGTCCAGACTATAGACTATTCTATAGTCCAGACCAGAATATAGATTATTTTATAGTAGCCACTTTAGATTCTTCAATAGTTCAGACTATAGACTCTTCTATAGTTCATTCTATAGACACTTCTATAGTACATTCTATAGTCTCATCTACAATCCACTTTTACTATCCTCTAGACTTTTCTATAGTCCAGACTATAGACTCTTCTATAGTCCAGACTATAGACTCTTCTATAGTCCAGACTATAGACTCTTCTATAGTCCAGACTATAGACTCTTCTATAGTCCAGACTATAGACTCTTCTATAGTCCAGACTATAGACTTTTCTATAGTCCAGACTATAGATTCTTCTATAGTCCAGACTATAGACTCTTCTATAGTCCAGACTATAGACTCTTCTATAGTCCTGACTATAGACTCTTCTATAGTCCTGACTATAAACTCTTCTATAGTCCTGATTATAGACTCTTCTATAGTCCAGAATATAAACTCTTCTTTAGTGCAGAATAAAGACTCCTCTATAGTCGACACTCTTCTATAGTCCATTCTATAGACTCATCTACAATCCAGACTGTAGACTATAGACTCATCTATAGTCTATAGTATAGACACTTCTATTGTTCAGAGTATAGAATCTTCTATAGTCCAGACAATACACTATAGACTTTTCTCTTATCGAGTCCTGACTATAGACTCATCCATACTAAAGACTCTTCTTTAATCCAGACTATTCTATAGTCCAGACTATATATTCTTCTATAGTCCATACTATAGACTCTTCTTTATTCCAGATTATATTCTCTTCTATAGTCCAGAATATAGACTCCTCTGTAGTCCAGACTGTATAGTCTTCTATAGTCCAGACTATACACCACACTATAGACTCTTCTATAGTCCAGACTATAGACTCTCCTATATAGACTCTCCAATATAGACTCTTCTATAGTCCAGACTATAGACTCTTCTATAGTTAGACTATTGACTCTTCTATAGTCTAGACTCTAGACTGTAGACTCTTTTATAGTCCAGACTATAGACTATTCTATAGTCCAGACTATAGACTATTCTGGAGTCTATAGTGTAAACTATAGACTGTTCTATAGTCTAGACTATAGACTCTACTATAGTCCAGGCTATAGACTATTCTATAGTCTAGACTATAGAATATTCTAGTCCAATCCATGGTCTATTCTAGTCCAGACTATAAGCTATTTTATAATACAAGTTCTTATCTAATCAATAGACTATTCTTCAGCAAAACTAAAGACTAATCTAAGTCCACATTATAGACTATTAAAGAGTCTAAATTATATTCTAGAATTGAGTTTTTATCCTCTATAGTCGTGTAGTGTATAACAAATTATCCATCAATGGTATTTAAATATTCAATTATCCATAATCCGCTTCTTTTTTACAGCTTTTCAACCATTTGCATGTAAATTGTTGCAACAAAAAAAAGTAATCAATTTTTAATTGTTCCTGAACACATGTTCGGTCGATTTGATTTTAGTGAATTTTAAAACCCTCATCAAATAAAAATGACAGTTTAATAAGAATTAAAGTGAAAATATAACAACCAAAATGGTAATTTCTGTGGTACTTGGAACATTTGACCAGTAAGAGTCGGATACAGTTGTTCATTTTATAAAATGATTCTGCTAAAAACAAGCAATTAATTGAGTTTACAAATAAAAATGTTTTCAATGCATGTATTATGGAGGAAACAATTAAATCTACTGTATGTATGTTATTCCATAAACTATGAAGGATTTTTAAATAAATAGAGCATTAATAATTTATATATAAACCATTTTCCATAGAAGGTTTATGCAGCGGAATTTTTAATTTTTTGTAAACAATCGAATATTTTTATTACTGATTTTACTAAAAAAAAATAGATAAAATTTTTATGAAAATCAAACTTAAACGTTTAGAGGATGAAAATGGGCAAATAATGATTGAAAATTTATTTTATCAATAAAAAAGTTATTTGCCAAAAACTTAATAAATTCGTTTGTTGTTTTTTTTATAAAAAGTTTATTAAATATTTCATTAATTAAGAAAAAGTTTTTTCTTTCCTCTGTTTTTGCTAAATATTTTGCTAAAAATGAACTTATTTCATACACACTATTTTTGTTTTAATTAAATTTTCAAAATTCTCTGAAATATTCATTCATTTCTGTATATTTTTATAACATTTCAACAAACTAAAATTGTTTGCTGTAGTTTGTTCTACAGCACGTATGAGTATTAAATATAAAAGAATTTTGCCACAACCACAATATTAAGTATACGTCATGACAGACTGCCAGACAGACAGACAGAAAAATAAACAATCTGACTCTTATTATCTTTAATATTTAATAATTGCAACAACAACCAACAAACTGTTTTTGTTGTCAAAGCAACCAAACCACAAAAAAAGTAGAAACAGAAGATGAAGAGACAAGACAGTTGAAAATGAAATATCTTTTGTTGATGATTGTTGGTGTTGTCGGTTAAATCATCCTCAACGATACAAGTTTATTAAATGAAAAACAGAAAAAAAAAGAAACTGACAGAAGGTTTTAATTAACACATGAATTTTAAGTTAATTACTGGTTTTTTAATATAATTTTTCTTTTAATATCTTTTGATGATGGGCTTTCTGTTTTGAAGGTGTTTTTCAAAATATGTTTTCTTTTTATGACAGTAATTTACCACAGAATTTATGTTGAAAGTTAAAAATAGTTTGAAATGATGAAGGTAGCAAAAAGGCTTATTATTAAAATAAGTGCTTTATTAATAATGAAATTACTTCAAAAATGATAATTCAGAGGCTTTTTATAACTAACTTTATTATGTCAAAGGGTTAATGAGTTCATCAGCGTTCAGTATAATCGACTGATCTAAGGGAGGATAGTTTTGTTTGCTTTGAAAATGTACATAAAATTTCTTCAAGTTTAAAATGTAGATTATAGTTTTGTCAAGTTTATAGTCCAGTCTATCGTCTAGTCTATACGTTAATATATAGTATAGTCTATAGTCTAGTCTACAATCTAGTCTATAATCTATTCCATAATGTAGTCTATACTTAGCTTATAATTTAGTCCATAATTTGGTCTATAGCCTAGTCTATAATCTAGCTTCTAGTCTATGATGTAGTTTATAGTTTAGTCTGGTATATAGTTTACTATATAGTCAAGTCTATAGTTTATTCTATAGCCTAGTCTATAGTCTGATTTATAATCTAGTCGATAATCCAGTCTATAATCTTGTTTATAATTTAGTCTATAGTATAGTATATAGTTTAGCATATAGTTTAGTCTATAGTTTTTTTCTATAGTCTAGTTTATAATCTAGTCTATATTTTAGTTTATAGTCTAGTATATATTCAAGTCTATAATGTAGTCTACAGTCAATTATATACTAGTTTAGATTAGTCTATAGTCTAGTCTATATCTAGTCTATTATCGAGCCTAAAATCTAGGCTATATTACAGTTTATATACTGGCCTATAATCTAATCTACTGGTCCATAATCTAGTCTATAATCTGGTCAATAATTTGATTTATAGTCTAGTCCATGGTTTATTATATAGTTTAGTCTACGGTCTACTCTATAGTCAATTCTATAGTCCAGTCCATAATCCATTTTAAAATCTAGTCTATAGTCTAGTCTATAGTCTAGTCTATAGTCTAGTCTATAGTCTAGTCTATAGTCTAGTCTATAGTCTAGTCTATAGTCTAGTCTATAGTCTAGTCTATAGTCTAGTCTATAGTCTAGTCTATAGTCTAGTCTATAGTCTAGTCTATAGTCTAGTCTATAGTCTAGTCTATAGTCTAGCCTATAGTCTAGTCTATAGTCTAGTCTATAGTCTAGTCTATAGTCTAGTCTATAGTCTAGTATAGTCTAGTCTATAGTCTAGTCTATAGTCTAGTCTATAGTCTAGTCTATAGTCTAGTCTATAGTCTAGTCTATAGTCTAGTCTATAGTCTAGTCTATAGTCTAGTCTATAGTCTAGTCTATAGTCTAGTCTATAGTCTAGTCTATAGTCTAGTCTATAGTCTAGTCTATAGTCTAGTCTATAGTCTAGTCTATAGTCTAGTCTATAGTCTAGTCTATAGTCTAGTCTATAGTCTAGTCTATAGTCTAGTCTATAGTCTAGTCTATAGTCTAGTCTATAGTCTAGTCTATAGTCTAGTCTATAGTCTAGTCTATAGTCTAGTCTATAGTCTAGTCTATAGTCTAGTCTATTGTCTAGTCTATAGTCTAGTCTATAGTCTAGTCTATAGTCCAGTCTATAGTCTGGTCTATAGTCTAGTCTATAGTCTAGTCTATAGTCTAGTCATAGTCTAGTCATAGTCTAGTAGTCTAGTCATAGTCTAGTCATAGTCTAGTCATAGTCTAGTCATAGTCTAGTCATAGTCTAGTCATAGTCTAGTCATAGTCTAGTCATAGTCTAGTCATAGTCTAGTCATAGTCTAGTCATAGTCTAGTCATAGTCTAGTCATAGTCTAGTCATAGTCTAGTCATAGTCTAGTCATAGTCTAGTCATAGTCTAGTCATAGTCTAGTCATAGTCTAGTCATAGTCTAGTCATAGTCTAGTCATAGTCTAGTCATAGTCTAGTCATAGTCTAGTCATAGTCTAGTCATAGTCTAGTCATAGTCTAGTCATAGTCTAGTCATAGTCTAGTCATAGTCTAGTCATAGTCTAGTCATAGTCTAGTCATAGTCTAGTCATAGTCTAGTCATAGTCTAGTCATAGTCTAGTCATAGTCTAGTCATAGTCTAGTCATAGTCTAGTCATAGTCTAGTCATCGTCTAGTTAGTCTAGTCATAGTCTAGTCATAGTCTAGTCATAGTCTAGTCATAGTCTAGTCATAGTCAGTCATAGTCTAGTCATAGTCTAGTCATAGTCTAGTCATAGTCTAGTCATAGTCTAGTCATAGTCTAGTCATAGTCTAGTCATAGTCTAGTCATAGTCTAGTCATAGTCTAGTCATAGTCTAGTCATAGTCTAGTCATAGTCTAGTCATAGTCTAGTCATAGTCTAGTCATAGTCTAGTCATAGTCTAGTCATAGTCTAGTCATAGCCTAGTCATAGTCTAGTCATAATCTAGTCATAGTCTAGTCATAGTCTAGTCATAGTCTAGTCATAGTCTAGTCATAGTCTAGTCAAAGTCTAGTCATAATCTAGTCATAGGCTAGTCATAGTCTAGTCTATAGTACAATCTACAGTCCAGTATATAGTAAAGTCTCTAGTATAGTCTATAGTGTAGTCTATAGTTAAGTATATAGCCTAGTCTATATTATGGTCTATAGTCAATTATAAAGTTTAAAGGGTAGTATATAGTCAAGTCTATTGTGTGGTACATAGTGTAGTCTATAGTTAAGTCTACAGCCTTGTTTATAGTCTAGTCTATAATCTGGGCTATAGTCAAGTCTATAGTTTATTCTGTAGTCTAGTCTGGTTTATATAGTCCAGTCTATATTCCAGTCTATATTCCAGTCTATAGTCTAGTCTGTATTTTAGTCTATAATCCAGTTTAATTTAGTCTATTGTCCATTCTATAGTCTGGTCTATAGTTTATTCTATAGTCAAGTCTAGTCTATTGTCTAATATATCGAATAGTAAAAATGTTTATTAAGAAATACATATATGTATATTTTTTGACACTGCCCTTACTACTAAATTTTATAAATGCTGTAATTTTATACAATAATGAATGGTGCTAAAAATGTATAAATAAATGATTTAAATCTCTCAAGTATTAAAACAGAAAAACAAACATTAACCCTTATGTTTGCAACTACAATTCACAAGCAAATAAGTGCTGGTACCCTCATTTTATAATATTAAATAAGACCTTCAAATAAAGGTGCTAGAGCATTAATATTAAATAAAGGCAAATAATTATTTTAATTTGATTAAATTTAAGAGAAATTATATAAAAACTATTAAAATTTAATAAGAAAATCTAGCAAAACATAATAAATCTATTTATGTGCAGACAAAACATTTACCCTCCTGTCATTTACTGGCAAAATATTACATATCCAATCATAAATTCAATAAGACAGAGAGAGCGAGAGGGAGCTCCTTAAACCGCAGGAGATAGACCACCATCTGAGGCCTTTAATACAACATGTCAACATGTTTACTACGACTTCAAAGAAAATATAATTTCTATAGAAATATATATAAATATGTTCTTCTTGTTGCTTCTGCAACTTTTATGATTCAGTTTTAAAAACAAATTCTAGAATTTGTGCCAAGAAAATTTGCATGATTGTGTATGTGAACGTACATAGATATTCACATTACATTAAGGAAAATTTTCTAAGTTAATTTAATATTTTATAATAAGATTTAGGTTAAGAAAATTTATGAAATTTTTATTAAATTGAAAAATTCAATTAAATAAATTTGAATTACTTTTGTGGTGAAAAATATAAGAATTTAAACATTTGGGATAAGGGATACATTGACTGCTACATATGCAAGTATAGACTAGTCAATAGACTTGACCATAGGCTTATCAATAGACTACTGTCTGGACTGGTTCGTAGACTAGTCAATAGATTACTTCGTATACCAGTTAATAGACTGTTCCATAGTATAATTAATAGACTAATCCATAAACTTGTCAACAGACTAGTACCTAGTCAAGCCAATAGACTAGTCCATAAACTAATCGATAAACTAGTCCAAAGACTACCCAATAAACTACTCCATAGACTAGTGCATAAACTAGTTCATAGACTATTCCATAAAAAGACCAGACATTGACTTAATTTTAAAATTTTTCTGAACAAATCTTTAAATTTTTTTTCATTTCCTTATTCTTAACAAGTCAAGGATAAAATCAAACAAAAATATAATTAAACCACTAACAAAAGTTTGGACAAAGCAACACACACACATACATTCAAACACATTTATTAAAGAACATTTTTGGAATTTTTCTTGTTATAGGAAATGAAACAATTTTTCTATACAAAACATTGGTTTCCTTTTTTGTCATTAAAGAAAAAAAAAAATAAAGAAATAAATACCAAAAAGAGAAACACATTCTACAGATAACAAAAGACAATACAGAAAAACATTTAGCCTTTTCTAAAGACCAGAATTTATTCATCAAAATAAAAAATTTCCATGATTTATGATGAATTTTTATGTATTCTTTCGTTGTTTTATTGTACATATTTTATTTCAGTTTTCTAAATGTTCTCATCTTAATGTTTTTGTCAGTATGATGATTATAAAGTGTCACACAAAGGCCAGGGTAACCAAAAGAGAAAAAAAAATTAAAAACTACCAGGGCCAGGGTGCGGAACCATAAAGGATATCATTCGCAATGATATAATTTATAATATAATTTAATTTTTACTCAACTGTTGTCTAAAACTGCCCTTTCCCCGATATCAAATTTCACTTCACATCTATCATTTTGAAAAAATTGCTCAAAAAAGATTCCTAACTACCAAAAAAAAAAATGAGTTCAAGAATTACTAAATACCAAACGGATTAAAATCTGTGATCACTTTTATTTCTTCCAAAATCGATTTTTAATTGAAAAATCGATTTTTGAGTGAAAACATAAAAGTCCATTTTCTGGCGAAACGGATTAAAATCTGTGATCACTTTTATTTCCTTCCAAAAATCGATTTTTGAGTGAAAACATAAAAGTCCATTTTCTGGCGAAACTATATGCCCTAGGGCCAAACGGATTAAAATCTGTGATCACTCTTATTTCATTCCAAAAATCGATTTTTGAGTGAAAACATAAAAGTCCATTTTCTGGCGAAACTATAGGCCCTAGGGCCAAACGGATTAAAATCTGTGATCACTTTTATTTCATTCCAAAAATCGATTTTTGAGTGAAAACATAAAAGTCCATTTTCTGGCGAAACTAGAGGCCCTAGGGCCAAACGGATTAAAATCTGTGATCACTTCTATTTCCTTCCGAAAATCGATTTTTGAGTGAAAACATAAAAGTCCATTTTCTGGCGAAACGGATTAAAATCTGTGAACACTTTTATTTCCTTCCAAAAATCGATTTTTGAGTGAAAACATAAAAGTCCATTTTCTGGCGAAACTAGAGGCCCTAGGGCCAAACGGATTAAAATCTGTGATCACTTCTATTTCCTTCCGAAAATCGATTTTTGAGTGAAAACATAAAAGTCCATTTTCTGGCGAAACTAGAGGCCCTAGGGCCAAACGGATTAAAATCTGTGATCACTTCTATTTCCTTCCAAACATAGATTTTTGAGTGAAAACATAAAAGTCCATTTTCTGGCGAAACTATAGGCCCTAGGGCCAAACGGATTAAAATCTGTGATCACTTTTATTTCCTTCCAAAAATCGATTTTTGAGTGAAAACATAAAAGTCCATTTTATGGCGGAACTATAGGCCCTAGGGCCAAACGGATTAAAATCTGTGATCACTTTTATTTCCTTCCAAAAATCGATTTTTAAGCGAAAACATAAAAGTCCATTTTCTGGCGAAACTACATGCCCTAGGGCCAAACGGATTAAAATCTGTGATCACTTTCATTTCTTTCCAAAAATCGATTTTTAAGTGAAAACATAAAAGTCCATTTTCTGGCGAAACTATAGGCCCTAGGGCCAAACGGATTAAAATCTGTGATCACTTTTATTTCCTTCCAAAAATCGATTTTTGAGTGAAAACATAAAAGTCCATTTTCGGGCGAAACTATAGGCCCTAGGGCCAAACGGATTAAAATCTGTGATCACTTTTATTTCCTTCCAAAAATCGATTTTTAAGCGAAAACATAAAAGTCCATTTTCTAGCGAAACTACATGCCCTAGGGCCAAACGGATTAAAATCTGTGATCACTTTCATTTCTTTCCAAAAATCGATTTTTAAGTGAAAACATAAAAGTCCATTTTCTGGCGAAACTATATGCCCCAGGGCAAAACGGATTAAAATCTGTGATCACTTTTATTTCCTTCGATTTTTGAGTGAAAACATAAAAGTCCATTTTCTGGCGAAACTATATGCCCCAGGGCCAAACGGATTAAAATCTGTGATCACTTCTATTTCCTTCCAATAATCGATTTTTGAGCGAAAACATAAAAGTCCATTTTCTGGCGAAACTATATGCCCTAGGGCCAAACGGGTTAAAATCTGTGATCACTTTTATTTCCTTCCAAAAATCGATTTTTGAGTGAAAACATAAAAGTCCATTTGCTGGCGAAACTATAGGCCCTAGGACCCAACGGATTAAAATCTGTGATCACTTTTATTTCCTTCCAAAAATCGATTTTTAAGTGAAAACATAAAAGTCCATTTTCTAGCGAAACTATTTGCCCTAGGGCCAAACGGATTAAAATCTGTGATCACTTTTATTTCCTTCCAAAAATCGATTTTTGAGTGAAAACATAAAAGTACATTTTCTGGCGAAACTATAGGCCCTAGGGCCAAACGGATTAAAATATGTGATCATTTTTATTTCCTTCCAAAAATCGATTTTTGAGCGAAAACTTAAAAGTCCATTTTCTGGCGAACCTATAGGCCCTAGGGCCAAACGGATTAAAATCTGTAATCACTTCTATTTTCTTCGAAAATCGATTTTTGAGTGAAAACAATAAAGTCCATTTTCTGGCGAAACTATAAGCTCTAACCCCGTGTTAGTTAGTTAGTTAGTAGTTAGTTAGTTAGTTAGTAGTTAGTTAGTTAGTTAGTTAGTTAGTTAGTTAGTTAGTTAGTTAGTTAGTTAGTTAGTTAGTTAGTAGTTAGTTAGTTAGTTAGTTAGTTAGTTAGTAGTTAGTTAGTTAGTTAGTTAGTAGTTAGTTAGTTAGTTAGTTAGTAGTTAGTTAGTTAGTTAGTTAGTTAGTTAGTTAGTAGTTAGTTAGTTAGTTAGTTAGTTAGTTAGTAGTTAGTTAGTTAGTTAGTTAGTTAGTTAGTTAGTTAGTTAGTAGTTAGTAGTTAGTTAGTTAGTTAGTTAGTTAGTTAGTTAGTAGTTAGTTAGTTAGTTAGTTAGTTAGTTAGTTAGTTAGTTAGTTAGTTAGTTAGTTAGTTAGTTAGTTAGTTAGTTAGTTAGTTAGTTAGTTAGTTAGTTAGTTAGTTAGTTAGTTAGTTAGTTAGTTAGTTAGTTAGTAGTTAGTTAGTTAGTTAGTAGTTAGTTAGTTAGTTAGTTAGTTAGTTAGTTAGTTAGTTAGTTAGTTAGTTAGTTAGTTAGTTAGTTAGTTAGTTAGTTAGTTAGTTAGTTAGTTAGTTAGTTAGTTAGTTAGTTAGTTAGTTAGTTAGTAGTTAGTTAGTTAGTTAGTTAGTTAGTTAGTTAGTTAGTTAGTTAGTTAGTTAGTTAGTTAGTTAGTTAGTTAGTTAGTTAGTTAGTTAGTTAGTTAGTTAGTTAGTTAGTTAGTTAGTTAGTTAGTTAGTTAGTTAGTTAGTTAGTTAGTTAGTTAGTTAGTTAGTTAGTTAGTTAGTTAGTTAGTTAGTTAGTTAGTTAGTTAGTTAGTTAGTTAGTTAGTTAGTTAGTTAGTTAGTTAGTTAGTTAGTTAGTTAGTTAGTTAGTTAGTTAGTTAGTTAGTTAGTTAGTTAGTTAGTTAGTTAGTTAGTTAGTTAGTTAGTTAGTTAGTTAGTTAGTTAGTTAGTAGTTAGTTAGTTAGTTAGTTAGTTAGTAGTTAGTTAGTTAGTTAGTTAGTTAGTTAGTTAGTAGTTAGTAGTTAGTTAGTTAGTTAGTTAGTTAGTTAGTTAGTTAGTTAGTTAGTTAGTTAGTTAGTTAGTTAGTTAGTTAGTTAGTTAGTTAGTTAGTTAGTTAGTTAGTTAGTTAGTTAGTTAGTTAGTTAGTTAGTTAGTTAGTTAGTTAGTTAGTTAGTTAGTTAGTTAGTTAGTTAGTTAGTTAGTTAGTTAGTTAGTTAGTTAGTTAGTTAGTTAGTTAGTTAGTTAGTTAGTTAGTTAGTTAGTAGTTAGTTAGTTAGTTAGTTAGTTAGTTAGTTAGTTAGTTAGTTAGTTAGTTAGTTAGTTAGTTAGTTAGTTAGTTAGTTAGTTAGTTAGTTAGTTAGTTAGTTAGTTAGTTAGTAGTTAGTTAGTAGTAGTTAGTTAGTTAGTTAAGTTAGTTAGTTAGTTAGTTAGTTAGTTAGTGTTAGTTAGTAGTTAGTTAGTTAGTTAGTAGTTAGTTAGTTAGTTAGTTAGTTAGTATATAGTTAGTTAGCTATAGTTAGTTAGTCTAAAGTTAGTTAGTCTATAGTTAGTCTACAGTCTAGTCTATAGTCTAGTCTATAGTCTAGTCTACAGTCTAGTCTATAGTCTAGTCTACAGTCTAGTCTATAGTCTAGTCTATAGTCTAGTCTATAGTCTAGTCTATAGTCTAGTCTATAGTCTAGTCTATAGTCTAGTCTATAGTCTAGTCTATAGTCTAGTCTATAGTCTAGTCTATAGTCTAGTCTATAGTCTAGTCTATAGTCTAGTCATAGTCTAGTCTATAGTCTAGTCTATAGTCTAGTCTATAGTCTAGTCTATAGTCTAGTCTATAGTCTAGTCTATAGTCTAGTTATAGTCTAGTCTATAGTCTAGTCTATAGTCTAGTCTATAGTCTAGTCTATAGTCTAGTCTATAGTCTAGTCTATAGTCTAGTCTATAGTCTAGTCTATAGTCTAGTCCAACGGTTCCCAAATGGGGGTCCGCGGACCCCTAGTGGTCCGTAGTAAAATCCTAGGGGGTCCGCGAAGAAGAACGAAAAAAACCATGAATAAACAATATTCTGCTTTTATATGTATGTACAAATATCTCCAATTTTTGTGCAATAATCCCAAATTTTTTGGTGACTTTTTGAATTTTATTTTTTCGGTTGTTTATCAGGAAGAAGCTAGGCCCTACAAATTTATTGTATAACTTTTATAAAGTAAAGTACTGCGTGATTTGTAATTTTTATTTCCTGTATATGTACTGAAAAAATGGTTTTTATTTCAGACAAATAATACTCTGCCTTACAATTAAATTAGGGATACTGGTATTCCGGAGTATGAAGTTCAATTCAAAGACAAGCTTATTACAGATTAAAGTTTATCAAATTGTAAGCTAAAGTGTTCTCGTTTGAAAAGACTAAAATTATATATTTCCAAAACAGAGGTGACTCTTTATGCATCTCTTTATAAATATTCCAATCCGACGTGATACACAGATTTTAACTTGATTTTGTCGAACAATACATATTATTAAATTAACATCAGAAAATCCATAGCGTTTCGTGTAAATATGTAGCCAAAAACCATGAAGTAAAATAATTCGTTGGTATTTTAAAATTCAAATTTAAGTTCCAAATTCACAGTACTTTAACAAAGAGTTCAAATCATATATTATGCGGATAACGCATTCCGCAACA
>NW_023994648.1:115000-175000 GCF_015586225.1 Lucilia sericata
AATGAGTATTGTTTAGTCTAAGTAGTGCTCAAATTTGGCTCCAATTCGCTGCAAATAAGTTGAGAGGAGAGAGAACTTTGCACAGTTCTCATTGATCTTTTCGCCTCCAAAGTTGTGGATGAGCATTAATCACCTACAATTTTTAAATCTGGTGATCTAGCCATGTTCACACTCCAGCTTCCATGAAAGTAAAACATCTATTTGTCTTTATCCTTTGCATAACCTTTGAAGATATTTGATCCATTGAACAAAATATCACTTTACTAGGTCTTCAGTATAAAATTCACGCCATTGGTTTCAGTAAGAAGTTTATAGTTAAAGTTTAGCTATGATCGCGATGACAACAAAAAAGAACCCTATTATTCGAACTGATGATCTATTACCACCCATCAATTGACCCACTGTTCGTTACACATTTCACATGATTTTTTTCAACATGTTTGTGGGTGTGTGTAACAACTACCTGCCTCTGTTCTGTTTTTCTTTAATTTTGTGTTCTTTTTAGTTCTGTGTTATTCTTTCACCATGTTTAATACTTAATCAACACAAACAAATTAAATTTGTTTGTCTGTTGTAGCATCCATTCATATTGTGGCAGCAACATGTTGTACAAGTGCATACAACAACTATTTTGTAAATTTGCTTTCATAGAAAAGAATCAACACTTGTTTGCATATTCGTAGTCCGTATTGTGTTTTTTCAGTTGCCAACAGAATTTTTTATTAAATTTTCACCTTAAAATTTAAAAATTCATTGTAAAATTAATTTTAAACTTATAGAAAAATAAATCTATAGAATGTGGATATAAAAGACAACAAGTGTTTGTGACATCTAGTGGTACAAAAGAGAATTTAAGATGTTGTATGTTTTGTTGATATATTTCATAATTGTCCACCTTCACCTTTAAACATCCTTTATAGCTTCAAATTATTATTATCCACGCCAATAGTGTGGAAAATATAATATTTTTCTTAGAAAATAACTAAATTGAATTTGAATTTGCATTATTATTGTCTTAATATAAAAAATTCAATTTTACTTTTTGTGGCATGAAGACATCAACATATTTTTATTGCCACAACAATACTCAATGTAGCAATTAAAAAATTTTAAAGAAATTTCATTGAAAGGAATTTCTGATCTTTAAAAAGCCATTTAATTGCAAATTAGCTGCAGCAGTATTTGTGAAAGTTAGAATGTATCTATTTAAATTTTGTTCATGATTTCATATGGGAACATATTTGCATTTTTAAACATTTATTAGCGTTAAAGAAATTTTTGGAAGGGAACTGTATGAGGGGGTGTAGGATCCAATATGTTCAGATATTCGTAAAATTAGATCAGTCAAAAGTTTTAAATAATGATTAACACATTGTATTGACTTGATCTATAGCCAAGACTATAGATTGATCTACAGGCAAAACCATACAGATTGAAATATATTCAAAACTGATATATAGTTAAGACCACAAATTGATTAATAGTCACCACTATAGGTTAATCTATAGTCAGATTTATCTATAGTCAAGACTATAGATAGATTAATAGCCAAGACTGTCAAGACTATAAACTGAACTATAGTCAAGACTATAGACTGATCTATAGTCAAGACTATAGACTACAGTCAAGACTATAGATTGATCTATAGTCAAGACTATAGACTGATCTATAGTCAAGACTATAGACTGATCTATAGTCAAGACTATAGACTGATCTATAGTCAAGACTATAGACTGATCTATAGTCAAGACTCTAGACTGATATATAGTCAAGACTATAGACTGATCTATAGTCAAGACTCTAGACTGATCTATAGTCAAGACTATAGACTGATCTATAGTCAAGACTATAGACTGATCTATAGTCAAGACTATAGACTGATCTATAGTCACGACTATAGACTGATCTATAGTCAAGACTATATATTGATCTATAAACAAGACTATAGACTGATCTATAGTCAAGACTATAGACTGATCTATAGTCAAGACTCTAGACTGATCTATAGCCAAGACTATAGACTACAGTCAAGACTATAGATTGATCTATAGTCAAGACTATAGACTGATCTATAGTCAAGACTATAGACTGATCTATAGTCAAGACTATAGATTGATCTATAGTCAATATTATAGATTGATCTATAGTCAAGACTATAGACTGATCTATATATTCAAGACTATAAATTTATCTATAGTCAAGATTATAGACTGATCTATAGTCAAGACTATATACTGATCTATAGTCAAGACTATTGAGTGATCTATAGTCAATACTATAGAATGATCTATAGTCAAGACTACAAAATGGTATATAGATTGATCTGTAGTCAAGGCTATAGATTGACCTCTAGTCAAGACTATAGTATGACTTCTAGTCAAGCCTATAGATTGATCTCTAGTCAAGACTATAGGTTGATCTCTAGTCAAGACTATAGACTATATCATTATATAAACCCTGAACACGAATATAGAATGATAGTCAATACTATAGAATGATCTATAGTAAAGACTATAGATTGATCTATAGTTAAGACTATAGATTGATCCTTTCTCAAGACTATAGATTGATCTATAGTCAAGACTATAGACTGATCTATAGCCAAGACTATAGACTGATCTATAGTCAAGACTATAGAATGATCTATAGTCAAGACTATACAATGATCTATAGTCAAGACTATAGAATGATCTATAATCAAGACTATAGAATGATCTATAGTCAAGACTATAGAATGATCTATAATCAAGACTATAGAATGATCTATAGTCAAGGCTATAGAATGATCTATAGTCAAGGCTATAGAATGATCTATAGTCAAGACTATAGAATGATCTATAGTCAAGACTATAGAATGATCTATAGTCAATACTATAGATAAATCTATAGGCAAAAGTATAGATTGATTTGTAGTCAAGACTATAGATTGATCTATAGTCAAGACTATAGATTGATCTATAGTGAAAACTATAGATTGATCTATAGTCAAGACTATAAATTGATCTATAGTCAAGACTGTAGATTTATCTATAGTCAAGACTATAGATTTATCTATAGTCAAGACTATAGATTGATCTCTAGTCAAGACTGTAGATTGATCTATAGTCAAGATTATAGATTGATCTATGGTCAAGACTATAGATTGATCTATAGTTAAGACTATAGATTGATCTATAGTCAAGACTATTGATTGATCTATAGTCTTGACTATATATAAAAGCAAAGGCCGTAATCTTTATTTTTGTAATTTTTAAAGATGTTAAGCAAGTTTGAAGCAAATTCTCCAAAAGCTTTGCAGGCAAATTCCAATCACAAATGGACATGACTGCTTTTGCTTCTAAAGCTTTTTTAAATTATTTTGTATTATAAATATTATCAACTTTAGTTTAACTTTATAGTAGATATTTGTTATCATTATATAAAACCTGCACTATATTGCATGTGATAAATGTATTAAATTTAAACTTAATATCATTGCCTGCTTTTACAATTGTCTCTTTATTTTTCATTCATATTTTTATTTGACTTATTATTCGCCCTTTTTGCGAAACAAAGCAAACTAACCAAAATTTTTCTTCTCTCTTTCTTCTATTCTTTTTTTTTCAAAACATTTTCTTTTACTCAATTATTCATAATTATATTTAGCAAAAGCTTAAAAAATCAAATAACAAAGAACGTAGTTAAAAAGTCATTTAACAAGTAGAAACTGTATAAAAAAGTATAATATTTTAATAAAAAAAAAAACTGGTGACAAAAAGAAAAAGCAAAATAAAATCATTAATTGCTGCTTTAAAACTAAATCAAAAATTAAAGAGAACAGGAAATCAAAAAATAGCACTTGAAAAACATTAACAAAAAGGCAACAAAAGCCGAGAACAAAAAAAAAACAAACATTGCAACGTTACGCGATTAAATACATTACAGCGGCAATTAACTTTAATTTAGAAAGACATAGAAACATACATTTACACACAAATACATATACAACTAAAACATAATTAACACCTACAAGTAGCTCGAAAAAAAGGCACAAACATTTTCAAAATAAATAAAATACACCAACAGCCTAAATCACCTACACCCTATAACATTGAAATAAACGAAACACTAGCAACATCATCTGCAACTACACCAACATCATCTACGGTAGCAGCACCGCAACAGCAATCCAAAATTACGACCACAACGAAAAAGAGCAACCCCACCAACACCAATACCAACAACTCTGCACCTCATACACAGAACAACGTTATGAATACGAACAAAATGAAAAAACGTGATACTGATTTATGACTGGTGCGTACCAAGGGTGCCTTGGGTTTGGGCACGAGCAGTGGCAGTCGCTATAAAGTGACGGCTCGCTGTGTACCGGAAGTTAGTATAACATCACCCGTAACACCACCCACAGAGAGTCAATACGGTTGTGGCAGTAGTACTACTAGTAGTAGTTGTAATCGTAGTAACAATAGTTGTAGTCATAATCATGTAACAGCAATAACAACAACAACAACAGTAGTCCCCTCATCAACACCTCCAACACAACCACTAGCAACCACAATAACAACTACAACCACCACTACTCCTTCATCTGTTAGTTTCTCACAAAATCAATTCTATAGTTTTCCCAACAACACCACCACCAACAACACCAACAACATTTACAATAATAAAAACAACTATAAATTAAACAACAACATCAACAACATTAATAACATCAACAACATCAAGAATTTGAAGAATACAATATCAAATCAGACAAACAGTAAAAGTAAAAGTAACTTTGATTGCTTGTCCCATCAAACAAACGTAACTAATTCCACAATTTTATCCTCAGGAGCGACTTTAGTAGAGGAGGAGGATTTCAATGAACTTACCGCCGTACCCACAGCAGCAACAACCGCAACGCCAGCAGCCGCAGCAGCAACAACGCCCGCAAACATTGTGATAGCAGCCAACAACAGCGCAACAACCACCACCACCAATAACGACTCGTCTAAAGGGAACAATCGCAAAGTGTCCAGACATTTGCCACCATTGAAATTGCAAAGTAACTGTGCACCTAGCTCAATAACGCCTTCGGCTGGTCAGGGGCCCTGTTCGACAATTGCAGCCACCGTAAGAAATGTGTTGCAACGTCAACAGGCCTCTTCAACAACAAGTCCAACTCAACAACAACAACCAACAAAATCAAAACGTACGGCCACGACATCGAATATAACCGCTGCAAAGAACGACGACGATTTCCATACACAAGCCAACGAGCATACGCCTCTGTTCTCGGATCTTCAACGTAACCAGCAACAGCTTACGCAAACGCCTCCTACATCGGCTAACGCTTCTACGTTAGCATCGCCCAACAATAGCATAATTGCGCAATATCAAACAAACGTTTTAAACACCACCGGCGTTGCTGCCTCTACTGCCATACCCAATTACAACAACAGCACAAGCACCACTAACAGCAACCACACCTTTAGTACTACTGCTGCTACTACTGCAACCACTACCACCTATTCGCACAATTCGAAGACAACACGTTCCTGGCCAGTGATCTATCGTAATCCTCATCACTACGACTACGAGGCCCTCTATGCCCCCAACTCGAGAGCAAACTACTATCAGCAGCAGCAACAGCAGCAATACGTGGCACCGTCAGTAACTTTCAAACAGAACTGCTATTCGAATCAATTCAAACAGTCGATTATCTATTCGTCCAGCAATGAGGACTTGACTACCATCAATGAATGTGCGTCAGCGGATGGTGTGGTGGCAAATGGTAATGGTGGTAGAAGCAGCAGTGGCAGCAGCAGTATTTTTGGTGGTGGCAATAGCAATCCTAGTTGCAGTAATCTACAGAAACTTAATCAACAGCAACAACAACAAACGACTTGTTACTATTTTCCCCCTCACGCCACAATAGCATTTATGAACATCCCTCGGCTGTTGTTGCCAGCTCACTGCAATTCGATCCTCATACCTCTGCGGCGACAACAGCAGCTGCTGCCGCTGCCGTTGAGTCTATACGACGCAGCAATAGTATTCTGTTGCGCAACAGCAGTTGTTCCTCGAAAATTATGCATCAAACGGGTGGCGGCAACTTAGACAGTCCCACCTCGCTTAATTCGGCCATGGATGTGACCAGTAATGTTGGCTCCTCATCATGTTGCTCAAGCTGTTGCATGGGTCCACCGCCTGTGCTTTTCCTATTTGTAACTCTACTAATGACAACCAGCGCTACAGCAATGCTTTGCGCCGCCATAATGACCGATCATTGGGAACATGTTAAATGGGATCGTATTAGTCTGGATCGTTATTCGAATCGTTCAAATTTACAGCTCGAATGGATAATGGAGGATAAGGTGGCGATGTTGAAACCGGATAAAAGAGGTAAGTTGGAATATTTTGTTGGAGAATTTATTTTTAAAGTAGCTGAAATCTACCTGTTATGCTCCCAAAGATCCGCTCGAAGGCCTGAAGGGTTCATTGTGATTCCCTTCAAGAAGATAATAAAACTATAGATCCAAGAGGCGAAAGTAAAAGTAGTTTTGAAAGGATAAAACTTTGAAAGTTTCCCAGAAAAACAGAAAAACAAATCGCATATTGGGCCTGATCTAATAGTACCATGGTTGCAAAGCCACATGGTTTCGAAGGCCTATACTAATGTAGCAGGTAGGGTTCATGATTTTTTTCCAAGATCAATCTATAGAAGTAGGAAATAGGAGGTTTCACCGACTTGCTATTACTATAAATCTGAAACTCTTCTATCCAGTTCATAAGCGATGTCTCTCCTAATGCTTCACTGAACTAGAACTGAACTAGAACTGAACTAGAACTGAACTAGAACTGAACTAGAACTGAACTAGAACTGAACTAGAACTGAACTAGAACTGAACTAGAACTGAACTAGAACTGAACTAGAACTGAACTAGAACTAGAACTGAACTAGAACTGAACTAGAACTACTAACTGAACTAGAACTGAACTAGAACTGAACTAGAACTGAACTAGAACTGAACTAGAACTGAACTAGAACTGAACTAGAACTGACTAGAACTGAACTAGAACTGAACTAGAACTGAACTAGAACTGAACTAGAACTGAACTAACTGAACTAGAACTGACTAGAACTGAACTAGAACTGAACTAGAACTGAACTAGAACTGACTAGACGACTAGAACTGAACTAGAACTGAACTAGAACTGAACTAGAAACTGAACTAGAACTGAACTAGAACTGAACTAGAACTGAACTAGAACTGACTAGACTGAACTAGAACTGAACTAGAACTGAACTAGAAAACTGAACTAGAACTGAACTAGAACTGAACTAGAACTGAACTAGAACTGAACTAGAACTGAACTAGAACTGAACTAGAACTGAACTAGAACTGAACTAGAACTGAACTAGAACTGAACTAGAACTGAACTAGAACTGAACTAGAACTGAACTAGAACTGAACTAGAACTGAACTAGAACTGAACTAGAACTGAACTAGAACTGAACTAGAACTGAACTAGAACTGAACTAGAACTGAACTAGAACTGAACTAGAACTGAACTAGAACTGAACTAGAACTGAACTAGAACTGAACTAGAACTGAACTAGAACTGAACTAGAACTGAACTAGAACTGAACTAGAACTGAACTAGAACTGAACTAGAACTGAACTAGAACTGAACTAGAACTGAACTAGAACTGAACTAGAACTGAACTAGAAACTGAACTAGAACTGAACTAGAACTGAACTAGAACTGAACTAGAACTGAACTAGAACTGAACTAGAACTGAACTAGAACTGAACTAGAACTGAACTAGAACTGAACTAGAACTGAACTAGAACTGAACTAGAACTGAACTAGAACTGAACTAGAACTGAACTAGAACTGAACTAGAATTGAACTAGAACTGAACTAGAACTGACTAGAACTGAACTAGAACTGAACTAGAACTGAACTAGAACTGAACTAGAACTGAACTAGAACTGAACTAGAACTGAACTAGAACTGAACTAGAACTGAACTAGAACTGAAACTAGAACTGAACTAGAACTGAACTAGAACTGGAACTAGAACTGAACTAGAACTGAACTAGAACTGAACTAGAACTGAACTAGAACTGAACTAGAACTGAACTAGAACTGAACTAGAACTGAACTAGAACTGAACTAGAACTGAACTAGAACTGAACTAGAACTGAACTAGAACTGAACTAGAACTGAACTAGAACTGAACTAGAACTGAACTAGAACTGAACTAGAACTGACTAGAACTGAACTAGAACTGAACTAGAAACTGAACTAGAACTGAACTAGAACTGAACTAGAACTGAACTAGAAACTGAACTAGAACTGAACTAGAACTGAACTAACTGAACTAGAACTGAACTAGAACTGAACTAGAACTGAACTAGAACTGAACTAGAACTGAACTAGAACTGAACTAGAACTGAACTAGAACTGAACTAGAACTGAACTAGAACTGAACTAGAACTGAACTAGAACTGAACTAGAACTGAACTAGAACTGAACTAGAACTGAACTAGAACTGAACTAGAATTGAACTAGAACTGAACTAGAACTGAACTAGAACTAGAACTGAGCTAGAACTGAACTAGAACTGAACTAGAACTGAACTAGAACTGAACTAGAACTGAACTAGAACTGAACTAGAACTGAACTAGAACTGAACTAGAACTGAACTAGAACTGAACTAGAACTGAACTAGAACTGAACTAGAACTGAACTAGAACTGAACTAGAACTGAACTAGAACTGAACTAGAACTGAACTAGAACTGAATTAGAGAACTGAATTAGAACTGAACTAGAACTGAACTAGAACTGAACTAGAACTGAACTAGAACTGACTAGAACTGAACTAGAACTGAACTAGAACTGAACTAGAACTGAACTAGAACTGAACTAGAACTGAACTAGAACTGAACTAGAACTGAACTAGAACTGAATTAGAACTGAATTAGAACTGAACTAGAACTGAACTAGAACTAGAACAGAACTAAAACTAAACTAGAACTGAACTAGAACTGAACTAGAACTGAACTAGAACTGAACTAGAACTGAACTAGAACTGAACTAGAACTGAACTAGAACTGAACTAGAACTGAACTAGAACTGAACTAGAACTGAACTAGAACTGAACTAGAACTGAACTAGAACTGAACTAGAACTGAACTAGAACTGAACTAGAACTGAACTAGAACTGAACTGGAACTGAACTAGAACTGAACTAGAACTGAACTAGAACTGAACTAGAACTGAACTAGAACTGAACTAGAACTGAACTAGAACTGAACTAGAACTGAACTAGAACTGAACTAGAACTGAACTAGAACTGAACTAGAACTGAACTAGAACTGAACTAGAACTGAACTAGAACTGAACTAGAATATGGAACTCCTACTTAGCACCCAGCATTTATGTCCCATGACTGTCCTACCATGTATCCCGACTCCGGTGTCCGGCTTCCGATATCTTTTCAAGAAACAGGTTTCAATGTACTTCGACGTTTTTGCTTCATTTGACGAAAAATAAGCGTCTAATTGATCCCAATATCCAGCATGGCAACTTAGAAACTTCGTCTTTAGTTAAGAGGTATTTTAAATCAAACCCGCAAAATGTTGAAAAAGTTAGATTATTTCTCAAGATAAGTGTAGTGTGGTTGTTAATTTCCCGGAAGATGTTTTCACAATTTCTCAAAAAACATTTTAAATAGTTTGCAATTCAACTTAAACATAAATAAGTACTCCTTTTCCATACAATAAACTTATAATTTCCCCCTCTTAAATTGTGGAAATTTAAAAGTTTATCAGTTTCTTAGTTTCACAAACTTTGAATTCTCTATGAAGTGTTTATTTTAAGTTAGTTTAAAGCAAAAAAGAAGAAATGAAAAAACATACTTCTTCTTATCTTTCCCAAAGTAATTTTTCATTATTTCAGAAAACATCCTTCCTTGCTTAATGCTTGAATAATTTCCACAAATATACAAAGTACTTTTAAGCATGTAACTACATAGAATTAAGTATAAAAATCTAAAGACTTTATATAATACTTATGTACATATGTATTGTATGTATGAAAGTATATTGTACAACTCAGTAGTATATGCTCAACCGAAACATGCAACATAAAATAAACATTAATGTCTTTCTTATGCTTTTTTTTGGTTTTTGTATGAGGCATATTAAATCGTCATTATGCCATAGAGAGAGAAACGTCAAAGTAACTTTTATCCAAATTCTACTAAACAGAAAAACTAAATCGTCAAGCTCACAACCTTGACCTTATTCAAACAGAGACAAGTAAGACACTTTTCTTTCTTTTGCTCGTGTATAGAAATGCATACAAACTTATACACCTTTGCCTGCTACTTATCTTTATACCTTATACTACACACATACTTCTTAGTCTAAGCTCTAAAAATACAGTGCTTTAACCTTTAACTGGGAGAGGCATTAATATTATTCATACCCGTCGTATTCCTCTAGCCTCTGTCTAAAAAAAAAAACAAAGTTAGAAAAAAGCAGAAAATAAAGTGAAAAAAGAAAACTAAATAATAACGATATGAACTTCACATTTGTAACTGTACAGAAAAGTTTTCTTTTCCTTTCAATGTTAACTGGGGTTGGTTAGAAGACAAACAGCAGAAGCCATAGGAAAAAGTTGTGTGAATTATCCTACATATTGCATAAACTACTGTGTACTCTGATCGAGAAATAATAAGTTGGAGAGACCGTAACCAGTTCTGCTTTTTAGTCGAATCTTTGTTTGGTTTTATTCACGATCAAGTTTGGTTCAAAGTTCAAGAATATCAGTGGTATCGGATATTCAATTGTCATTAGGTAGGGACTGTATGAAATCTTTGAATGCTTTAGGTTGACAAAATAAGTTGACATTGTGAAGACCAGGTCTTTATGACCGCTCTGGTAATAAACGGACTGATTGCTTGCAAAATACTTAGATACTGAAAATACTTAGAACTGAACAAAAATAGAACTGAACATAAATCTGAACTAGAACTGAACTAGAACTGAACTAGAACTGAACTAGAACTGAACTAGAACTGAACTAGAACTGAACTAGAACTGAACTAGAACTGAACTAGAACTAGAACTATAACTGAACTAGAACTAGAACTAGATCTGAACTGAACTCGAACTGAACTAGAACTGAACTAGAACTGAACTAGAACTGAACTAGAACTGAACTAGAACTGAACTAGAACTGAACTAGAACTGAACTAGAACTGAACTAGAACTGAACTAGAACTGAACTAGAACTGAACTAAAACTGAACTAGAACAGAACTAGAACAGAACTAGAACAGAGCTAGAACAGAACTAGAACTGAACTAGAACTGACCTAGAACTGAACTAGAACTGAACTAGAACTGAACTAGAACTGAACTAGAACTGAACTAGAACTGAACTAGAACTGAACTAGAACTGAACTAGAACTGAACTAGAACTGAACTAGAACTGAACTAGAACTGAACTAGAACTGAACTAGAACTGAACTAGAACTGAACTAGAACTGAACTAGAACTGAACTAGAACTGAACTAGAACTGAACTAGAACTGAATTAGAACTGAATTAGAACTGAACTAGAACTGAACTAGAACTAGAACAGAACTAAAACTAAACTAGAACTGAACTAGAACTGAACTAGAACTGAACTAGAACTGAACTAGAACTGAACTAGAACTGAACTAGAACTGAACTAGAACTGAACTAGAACTGAACTAGAACTGAACTAGAACTGAACTAGAACTGAACTAGAACTGAACTAGAACTGAACTAGAACTGAACTAGAACTGAACTAGAACTGAACTAGAACTGAACTAGAACTGAACTAGAACTGAACTAGAACTGAACTAGAACTGAACTAGAACTGAACTAGAACTGAACTAGAACTGAACTAGAACTGAATTAGAACTGAATTAGAACTGAACTAGAACTGAACTAGAACTAGAACAGAACTAAAACTAAACTAGAACTGAACTAGAACTGAACTAGAACTGAACTAGAACTGAACTAGAACTGAACTAGAACTGAACTAGAACTGAACTAGAACTGAACTAGAACTGAACTAGAACTGAACTAGAACTGAACTAGAACTGAACTAGAACTGAACTAGAACTGAACTAGAACTGAACTAGAACTGAACTAGAACTGAACTAGAACTGAACTAGAACTGAACTAGAACTGAACTAGAACTGAACTAGAACTGAACTAGAACTGAACTAGAACTGAACTAGAACTGAACTAGAACTGAACTAGAACTGAACTAGAACTGAACTAGAACTGAACTAGAACTGAACTAGAACTGAACTAGGACTGAACTAGAACTGAACTAGAACTGAACTAGAACTGAACTAGAACTGAACTAGAACTGAACTAGAACTGATCTATACATTGTTCGAGTTGAAAGAAAGTATTTATAATTTGATTCAGGAACACAGAAATTGCTGCCTAGTTTATTCATTTTTCACCTGTTTTCAAACATTTCTCAAACAGATAATCACAAAAAGGGACCTTTTGAACTTAAGTGGAGCAAGTGCTGTTTCTAAATGGTCCCCCTAGTTTCACAGGATAAATTTTATTCACACAACATTTTGTAGTAGATGTTATCAAATTTGCCTCTATCTTTAACCTTAAAGCTTCGAATGGAGTAGTTTGTATGTTAGAATGCGAACATTTGAATATGAAACATCATATTTGAATTGAAGACTTCATTGAATTCCTTCTATAGTGGTTTCTAGGAAAATACATAATTTAGAAAAAGACTTTTAAAAGCAAAAAAAATGCTTTCAAACTTTAGCAACATTCTAGGATTCTTGGAAATAAATTTCCATTTATATGACTTCCTCTATGGTTTCTATATGTTAAAAGTAAGAATTACTCTCTTTTAAAGCAAATGTAATTTTAAGTAGGGTATTATAAATTCCAAATACTATACAACTTAAGAAAAAAAAATGTTCTTACCTTGTTATTGAATGATAAAGAAACACGCATACTTGACATACCATAAAGGAAAACTTGTAAAATTTAAGTTGACAGTATGATTATTGGTGGCTTGAAAATTGTCTAGAAAAGAAAAAAAGAAATAATGAAAAGTATTCAATTTAAGAAATTAAATAAAAAGACAGTTAACAACTTAAAAGACCTTGACAATAACTTATTAACAATAATAAATTTAATTTCTTTCTAGCCGATCATCGTTTTCGTCGCGATAATCTATTTTTGGTGCCAATGCATGGTGGCATTTGGACTTTATGTATAGATCTTCCTCTACATGAAATACAAGAACTGAGACGACATCCAAAATTTCCCCGTAGCGCACCGACATGCCTTAACTATTTGGCGGGCTCAACGGAAAATGCACGTGGCGAGGAGCAGCGCAACGATTGGCAACATAGTGAGTCACAGACCACATTGCAGCCTCATTTAAGTACGTATGGTACAATCTAGGTGTAAAATTTCATGTCTCTCTATATATATCTTTCTCTATTTCTCTTTATATACAAAAAAAAAAATAACTTTCAAATCTAATTAATTACTAACTGACTAAGAAAGTAACACACATACACTTTGATATATGTTTGTATCTATGTACAATGTATGTTGGGAGTACTAGAGGCACATAGCGGAAAAAATTTAAGGGTCTTCTATGGGAAGGTCTAAAAGACTTAATACCTTTTTACGAAAAAAAAAACTTCTAATAACCTTATCTTTCTTTTCCATGAATAAATACTTAATAAATTAATTTGCAATGGATTAGAAAGATTTGGTCTTTGTATAGCAGACCTTTTGGTTAACCTTTTCAATTTTCCCCGCTGTGGCTGGTACTCCTTCCTATAGTATGTGTAATTTAATTGTGATTAAAAACTCTCAAATCACACTTTAAATGTTGTGTAAAAACACCTTTCATTAGTTTACAATTTATCAAGCGATTGATAGAAAGGATACATGTAATAAAATGTGTTGTTATAAATTAAAAGATGAGACAACTTTTAGAATAATTAAAATATTTATTACAAAACTTACATAATTAAGTGAATAATTGTCACAATTTAAGTTCAGGTTTGGGTATTATTCTTTTCCTCTATTGTCATCGAAACCATAACAATTTACTTTAATTAGTTCTTTGTTAAAAATTTCCATTTCAATTGCATCACAATGGCATTTAGCTTTGGAAACTGGTAGGTTATCATGGCAGTTTACTGATAGGTACGTAAACATACAGGTAGAATCGAAAGGATACCGTTTTGGACTCTTGCATGATATATTGTCATTAACATCGTTATATAATGGGTTTCTAGCTTTCTTAACTATGAACTTTTCCCATCTTTCTGGCACCAAAAGATCATCCTTCTCATTACAAACCTGGCGAAAGAGGTGCTAGCTAAACCTCTAGTCTGCCTGAACTATAAACTGGTGATGATCGGCTTTTCCTTTGGATGTTTTGCCATGGGGTAGAACCAGAGCACTATGGTTGGCCAGTTGCCCGCAGGACTTTGTCCTGGCTGGTCTGTTGCTTAAGGTTTCTTCGGGATCCACGTAGTGGCTTTGGTTTAAACTCAAATTCGCGTGAAGGGACGCTTATTTAAACGATTGATGCACGGTGAAATATAATTTTCTAAATAAGTTTCTGGTACAAACAGCAGGGTAAGGCTGTGGATTAATAAAATGTTGGAGTTGAGCTGATAATGCAAAGATTTGATATGATCGGATACTTGTATCTAATGATATGAGAGGGATTCTGAGCTGTTTTTGACGAGGTACGGATGGAGTGAGATGTTTAACGGAACTAAGTGAGAAGTTTGCAGAGCTGAGTGGAACTGGTTAAGTATGTTGGAGTTTACTCTCAAACATGCTCAACTTATTCTTGTGGCCACTGAAATAAGTCTTGTCAATTAAAATGGATCTGTACTTCGATCCAAACAATAGATCCATTTCAATAGTATGGTTGTGCGATTTAAAGAGGTTCAGGAATGCACTGGGGTAGTTCTTTAGATGATGAGAATGCCTTAGGGATGGAGCATTCCTCATAGCATTAATAGGGTATTTTCACCTGATGTTGGCTACGTCGCTTCTATTGGCTCTAAACTAGTGAATGCCTTTTCCTTGTCGGGGTATGTATAGGCTTGTCTCATTATACCTGTCATTCCTCAATGAGGCTACTATGGCAAGAGATTAGATAGCTCGAGGACTTGAGCATTGTGTTTGTACATGGACCGGCATGAAGAAGCACAAAGGGCGGTGGTGAGTAATCAATGAAGCTCACCCTGTAGATGAAAAAGATCACTTCTTTATAAATAGCTTTCAACAAGTATTAAAACTTATGACCGATAATAGATAGGACTCATTTGGTCCCACCAAATACAGAGCATAACCTTACATCCAAGGATATTTGGTTTTGCTGCTGATTCGTCTGGTTGACCGGATTTACATACGATCTCTTACGCATCTGGTCATTCTAATGGATCCATTTTTCATTTCGCAAATACCATTTTGGATTACAAATAGCCACTGACTATGAAGTTATTTCAAGGTGGATTGGTACAAAATGAGGAGGTCAATTGACTCCTTATTTCGATTACAAATTGACAATAGGTTTCAACTGTTATCTTTTTAGATTACTTTGAGACAATTTTTTGGTAAACTAATGTGACGATAATCTTCTCTCTGGGCACACTGGATACTAATGCCCCAATTCATACGAATTAGAGTCATGATGATTAGTGGAAATTAATTATACAAGTGCATTTGACACCTAGTCAAACTGATTGGAATGTTTCTGCAAGAAATCAGTGGTCATTCAATTCTACTGTATAAAAGAATTGTCCTTTCCATGACAATGTGGTCGTTTCAACGACAATTAGATCTTCGCTCCGGAACGACCTGAGTTCATACTCGAGTAAAGATTGTCAACTTTATGAACTGTAACAAAGTTAAGGTATAAAGGGTAGCCACTCAATTTAGAGCAGCTCACCTGATTGCGGTCCTTTAAGATTTCAGTCCCTTTAAGATACCCAATTTGTCGTAAGAGTCCTTTATAGTACTACTCACTACTTTTAGAGTTAAACAGCTGGTAACAAGTTTATTATAGTTAGCAGAGCCTTCGTTGGCGCAGTCTTCATTTACTCCCTTGTAGAATATTGCAATGTTCCTTAGGCTGTATACAATGGCTGAGAGAATTAGAGTGAGAATTGCTTTATATTGTCTATAGTTTACCGGCATGATCACTAGGTCTTAGTCCGTTTAACTTTGGAGGCATACATTTTTCAACGTCATACCTCGTAGTAAAAAAAACAAGATCAGTTTTCAGCCTTTTCACACTAAGGCCAAAGAAAACACTTCACTTACCCAGCAAATGTCAGCATAAGCGACAGTATCCTTCTGTCTAATTCAGTTACCAATTTATATTCCAGTTGGGAAGACAGAACTCCCTCCTAAGGTATGCCATGTCTAGCAAATCTTGAGATATTGACTACGTCCATCGTTACATTAATCAACCTTTTACTCAGAAGCTTCTTAATGAACTGCTGAGTTTGTTGATAAATAAATCGTTCAAGAGTTTTGAGAAGAAAAGACGCATGACTGATTATTCCATAGTCCTTTAGTTTAGTATGTGATGTCTTTCAGCTGGTTTACACTGAGGCCACATGAAACCTTCGACTTACCCAGCAAATGTCAGCATAAGCGAATGTCTTCATCTATCTAATTCAGTAAACAACGAGTTTATAGTCACATTCCAGAGTAAGAGAGGCAGAGCTACAACCTGGGGTTGTTGATCAATAACTCGTTCAAGAGTCTTGAGAAAAAAGGACGCGTGACAGATTGTTTCATAGAGTCCTTTGCTTTAGTATGTGATGCATTTCAGACGGTTCACACTGAGGCCACAGGAAACGCTCCACTTACCCAGCAAAATTCAGCACAAGCGACTATCTTCTTCTATCTAATTCAGTAAAGAACGAGTTTATTGCCACATTCCAGAGTAGGATAGGCAGAACTAACATCTGGGGGTGTTGACCAATAACTCATTCAAGAGTCTTGAGAAGAAAAGACGCATGACTGATTATTCCATAGAGTAATTTGCTTTAGTATGTGACGTCTTTCAGCCGTTTCACACTGAGACCACAGGAAACGCTCCACTTACCCAGCAAATGTCAACATAAGCGACTGTCTTCTTTTATATAATTCAGTAAGGAACGAGTTTGTAGCCACATTCCCGAGTAGGAGAGGCAGAACTACCTCCTAAGGTTGTTGATCAATAACCCGTTCAAGAGTCTTGAGAAGAAATGAGGCGTGACAGATTGATCCATAGAGTCCTTTTCTATAGTATGTGATATCTTTCAGCCGTATTACACTGACTACGCCCATCGTTACATTAACCACCCGTTTACTAAGGAGCTTCTTAATGAATTGCTGAGTTTTTGTTGATCAATAAAACGTTCAAGATTCTTGTTATACGTCCATAGAGTCATTTGCTTTAGTATGTGATGGCCTTTCATCCTCTACGAGGGATGTATAGCCTCCTAAGGCATAACAAGATCTTCGTTTTTTTCTAAAGATCCGCATCAACAACACCAACTAATTTTGAAATAAGTCCCTATAATTGTTCAATGTCCGCCACAATAAAAAGTATTGCATTTAAAAGTCTTAGAAGTGAAAATTTTTAGAAATTCCCTTCGATTTGGAGTTAGTAGATTGTGATCTAATCTTTATTTTGTCTTTAATCCATCGTCATTCAGACGATGGAATTGAAGAATTTGTCAAGTTTTACATTCAAAAGTCCACTTCTTTAGATTGTCGTTATCTTGGCAAATAATCCTCATAGTCCAGCAGTTTAGAGTTTCAGTTACGTCTCGAACAATTCCTCAATGTTTTTCCTCATATTCCAGCAGTTTAGAGTTTCAGTCTCGAACAATTCCTCAAAGTCCTAATTTGCATTCTTATACAGTTCACTCCTTTAGTCCAATCCAGTCCAGTGCTTTGAGATAATATTAAATTGATGATTTTAGTTAAGATTTTTTTTTAATAAAAAACTTTATTTAAATATTTTTCATTTTTTTTTATACGCTTATTAACTATTTGTGTAAAAATATTTTATGTATGTATGCACTACTACAACTTAATAAGTTGATGCAGTAATTTGCATTATTTTGCTTGAATAAAAATATGAATAATTTATTATAATTATTATAAGAGAAACAAAAATGAAAGCAGGACACAAACAACACTTTCTGCCTGTTTAAGTAGCAAAATACAAGTTAAAAAAATTATAATATATTTTTCCATAATTTTAATGAAATTATTGAAAATGAAGAGAAATTAAAACACAAATAGGTCATTAGAGGAAATTGTTAATGGTAGGACGCAGCAGACACTGGCAGTTAACAAAGATTAATATGAGGTAGTAAAGAGGGGGGGGGGGGAGGTGTTAATCAAGTTTTACTTAAAGGAAATTTTAATGTTTTATTGGGTTAAAAAACAACTTTGCTCCTAGTTAAGGAAATCAGAAATAAGTTTTCTTTTTTTCTAAGGATGTTTAAGATAGAAATTAAAAGCAACAAACTTTAAATGAAACCGAAAATGTATAATATTAAGGAGATAAAGAAAATAAAAACAGGATACTAAAAGGGTAATGAAAAAGTAAAAGTAGTGGGCCATTTTAACATGGTGTTACACACACACCCAACTGGAATGCAGTTAATTTATGAGCATATTGTGTAGATACCATATTGTTTTTTACTTCTCTCTTGCTCAATATACAAATGAAAATTAATATTAATACAAAAAAAAAATATATAAGAAAACAGAAACAGACACACACACACACACAGAGACACAAAACTAAATAATTTAAACTGCAGGACGTTTGGCCGGTGAACAGGCAACAGCAGCTTCGGCTTCTGAAGTTGGCTCTTCTGGCTTTTTACGCTTAATTAAATGTGAAATATCGGTAGGTTTCGACGAAGATATTATGGCAGCTGATGATGCTGATGATGACGACATAGAGCTAGTACCATCTGTTGTTAACGAGGAGGCGGCGGCAGCTGCTGCTGTTGCAGATTTTGAAGAGCCAGCATCTACATCACCACTGCTGAGTGGTTTAATGTAACTATCTAAAGCAGCACGTACTTCAGCAATATTCTGCAATGAAATTGTTCAAAAAATAAAAAGAGAAAGAAAACAAAACACAATACAAGATATGAATATTAAATTACAATTAATAGACTTTTTCTATGCACACAACACAAATATGTATGTATATGTAGTAGTTGTTTAGTTGTCGTTGTCTGGTTTGTTGTAATATTGTTGCAATTAGTATGATAAAATGTTATGAATTTAAAGAAATATGTATGAGTTTCTTCTATAGCAATGTTAATTAATTTAAAATAATATTATGCAGCTGACGTACAAGGTTTAAAGGCAATTTGTTAATAGCGTTTTCTAGGGTTAAGCTAAATTTTCTAAAATATTCAAATGTTCATTCCTATAATGTTTAAGTTATAAAGGTTCTTATGAATATGTGTTAATAATACTATAACTTTTCAAAATATCCCCTTACCTGTGCTTGTGTTTCTTCAATTTCTGTGATTTTTGCTTCTATTTCTTGTTTTGTTTCCTCCATATCTTGTATATTATTCTTATCCTTTTCAGTGAGTTCTGTTGATTTCTTAATTTCCTCAATTTCTCCTGCAATAAGATTACAGGCCTCCTTTAAGGAAGCAGCACCTTCTTTATTTTGCTGTTGCATTAAAAATGTTAAACCGATTTTATAGTGTATTTCGGCCATAGCGCGGCGATAGTTGTTGGGCAATTCTTTGTAAATAATTAAGGCTTTTTCTAAAAAGAAGAGAAGAAGTAAAGGCATGGAGTATAAAAACAGCTCTTTTTTGTAACTTATGTATCGCAACTCACCATAATCATCACGTGCTGAATCCAAAATGTTATTTTCAAATTCAATATTAGCCAATTCGGTTTGTACCTCAGCCAAATTGGGTAGACCACGTTCGCCCTGGCGGGAGAAGATTTTGGCAGCCAATTCAAGAATTTCCCAAGCTAATTGTAGATTGGAGGCCTGGAAAATATTAAAAGGAAGAATTTTAGTGAAAAAAAAAATTAAAATTTTTCTAGTGATTTTTCACTAAAAATTAAGTGAATTTTCACACAAATTTTTGTGAATTTTTCACCAAATTTTTTTGAATTTTAATCAAAATTTTTAATTTTTAGTGAATTTTTCACCGAAATTTTTAGTGAATTTTTCACCAAAATTTTTAGTGAATTTTTCACCAAAAAATTGTAGAAATTTTTTTTCAGTGATTTTTTTGACAAAAGTTTTAACAATTTTTTTTTTTCAACAAAAATTTTAGTGAATTTTTCACCAAAAATTTTAGAAAATTGTTTTCACTAAAAATTTTAATAAATTTAAAGATTGGTGAATTGTTTTTTCAATAAATATTTTAGTAATATAAAAAAAATATTTTTTCCACCAAAAAAAATTAGTGAAATTTTTTCACTGAAATATCTCGAAAATATTTCATTGAAATTTGTAAAAATAATTTTTTTTTTTAATTTAGCGAAATTTTTGACTAAAAAGTTTTGCGAATTGTTTTCACCAAATTTGTTCACTAAAAATTTTTATAATTTTTTTTTACGAAATATTTTTTTGAATTTTTAGTGAAGTTTCACCCAAAATTTTAGAAATTTTTTTTTCACTAAAAATTGTAATAAATTTAAAGATTGGTAAAATTTTTTTCAATAAATATTTTAGTAATATAAAAAAAAATATATTTTTTCACCAAAAAAAAAAAGTGAAATTTTTTCACTGAAATATCTCGAAAATATTTCACTAAATATTTTTGAAAAGTTTCACTAAAAATCTAAAAATGTTAATCTAAACATTTTTTTTAAAATTTTAGAAAATTTATTCACAAAAATTTAAGTGAATTTTTCACAAAAAATTTTTTCGTTAAAAAGTTTTAAAATTTAAAAATGGGTGAATTTCAAAAATTCACCATAAATTTTCAGTGAAATTAAAAGAATACTTTTTCACGAAAATATTTCACTAAATTCAGTTATTTTTTATATTTGAGAGAAGTTTTTCATTAAAATGAATTTTGTTCAATTAATTTTTAGTGAAATTTTTCATTTAAAACTTTAGTAAAACTTTTCACTTAAAATTTTAGTGAAATTTTTCCTTAAAATTTTAGTGAAATTTTTAATTAAAAATTTTATCGAAATTTTTCAATTAAAATTTTAGTGAAATTTTTACTTAAAAATTTAGTGAAATATTTTCACATAAAATTTTAGTCAAATTTTTCACTTAAAATTTTTGTGAAATTTTTCACTTAAAACTTTAGTGAAATTTTTCACTTAAAATTTTAGTGAAATTTTTCATTTAAAATTTTAGTGAAATTTTTCACTTAAAATTTTAGTGAAATTTTTCACTTAAAATTTTATTGAAATTTTTCTTTTAAAATTTTAGTGAAATTTTTTACTTAAAATTTTGGTGAAAAATTTCACTTAGTGAAAATTTTGCTGAAATTTCTCATTTTCACAATTTATTGAATTTTGAATTTTTCAAAAAAAATGTTTAAAAGTTCCTCTTAACTCACCGCTTCATTTTCTTCATCATCTTCCTCTCCACCAGCATCACCATTCGATGTTGATGGTTTTTCACCATCATCAATGGCAATCGAGGTTTGTGCCTTTTCTGCCGAGCCATTTGCTTCTCCATTTGTGGTCTTTTTCTCTTCTGGACCCTCCTCCTTCTTCTCGGTTTTAGTATCTTCAGTACTGGTAACTTCTGATTCCTCTTCCATTTTTTCTGGTTTATCTTCCTTCTTTTCCTCTTCCTCTACTACCTCTTTCTTTTTATCTACCTCTTCTGCTGCCGTAGTATCAGCAGCATCTTCTTTTATACTCTCCAATTTAGTGCCATTTGTACCGGCAGCAGCTGCCGCCTCTTTAGCTTTGCCATTTGTTGTTTCGGCTGCAGCTTCAGCACCATTATCTTCTTCATCTTCCTCATCGTCATCTTCTTCCTCATCGGGTACATCGATAACTTTGTTTTCATCTAAAGCCAAAGCTATAAGAGATTTGGCATAGAGTAAATAGGGCATACCCAATTCATCGGATAATTCGCCATATAATTCTTCATAGAGAGCACAAACTTGACTTAGTTCATCAGCTGCCTCGGCAAAGGATTTAACCAGGAAGTTACGTGAACCATGACTGTAAAGTTCTTTAGCTTTTAAAATCTTTTCGGATCGTTCCTGTTCGACTATGGCTTCGGTGGAGAGTGTCTCCGTGGTAGTGGGTGCAGTTGTCTCTTCAGAGGTTTTGGCAACAGTCTGTTCTTCGGTTGGCATGTTTGTGTTGTTGTAGATTTCTTTTTTTATGTGATAACAAATTAGCTAAAATTAAAGATAAAGAAATATTTAGAAAATCTATTAAATTAACATATTTTCTTAACACATTTTATTACATGTATCCTAAAGTGGAATTGTAAAGAAACTAAAACACCAAACTATAAATATTTAAACAAAAAAAAAAAAAAATCTATCAACATCTCTTTCTCTTAAAGGATTATAAATATTTATTTTAAACAGAAGGCAATAATCACGTAGGTTGTACCGCAAACTCTCATCAAAACATGTTTTAATTAAGAACCAAAAAAAAAACAAAATCCAAAAAAATTTAAAAACTAAACTAATTTAAATTATTTATTTTATTCTTTTAACAAAATCAAGTTGCATGCAATTGCTTTCTTTATCTGTCTTTGTCTATTCATTAATTTGGCTTGTTTTATTATGCGTTTCTTTTTCGCCTTGACTTTAATTAAAACAAATACACAAATTTTATAATTAACTCTGTACTATATAAAATAAAAACCAAATTACAAAAAATAAGTAAGAATTCTCTTTTAAACACGTAGAAAAGTTAAAAGTTTGGCATCAGTTTTATTTCGTTTTTTTTTTTATATATATATATAAAAAAACTTTTGTTTTTTATTTAATTCCCCATATACATCATCATTTACACAAACTCGCACGCATTTAGTTAATTTCAAAATTTGTGTAAATTACAATTAAGAAGTTCTTAAATGTGTTTTTAGTTAATGAAAATATTTCAATTACAAATAAATAAACAAATGGTAAATAACTAGATACAGGTAGAAAAAACAAACAAAAATATTGAGAAAACGAAGGACATTCCCACGAAAATTTGTTCTTAACACCGGAACGACCAACTTTTCCTATAGAGAGGTTGTTTAAAACAAATCAAGTTTTCCTATAGAAATGTTGCCTGAAAGAGATAAACTTTTATTATAGAAAAGTTGTCTGAGCTACTTTTCCTATAGAAAAGTTGTATGAAACAGAGCAACTTTTCCCTGTCAGAAACAGAGGAACTTTTCCTATAGAATAGTCGTCCGAAGCAGAGCAACTTTTCCTAAAGAAAAGCTGTCTAAAATAGAGCTGCTTATACTATAGTTTCCTATAGAAAAGTTGTATGAAACAGAGCAACTTTTCCTATAGAAAAGTTGTCTGAAACAGAGCAACTTTTTCTATAGAAAAGTTCTCTAAAATAGAACTTTACCTATAGAAAAGTTGTCAGAAAAAGAGCAACTTTTCCTATAGAAAAGTCGCCAAAAGCAGAGCAACTTTTCCTAGAGAAACGTTTTCTGAACCAGAGCAACTTTTCCTACAGAAACGTTGTCTGAATTAAACATGCTTTACCTATATAAAAGTCGTTTGAAATAGAGCACCTTTCTCTACAGAGAAGTTGTCTGAAACAGAGCATCTTTTCCTATAGAAAAGTTGTCTGAAACAGAGCAATTTTTCCTATAGAAAAGTTGTCTAAAACAGAGCAATTTTTCCTATAGAAAAGTTGTCTGAAACAGAGCAACTTTTCCTATAGAAAAGTTACATGAAACAGAGCAACTTTTCCTATAGAAAAGTTACCTGAAACAGAGCAACTTTTCCTATAGAAAAGTTACCTGAAACAGAGCAACTTTTCCTATAGAAAAGTTACCTGAAACAGAGCATAAGAATAGTCTGAATAGCTGTCAAAAATAGAGCTGCTTATACTATAGAAAAGTAGTTTGAAAAAAAGCAACTTTTCCTATAGAAAAGTCGCCAAAAGCAGGGCAACTTTTCCTATAGAAAAGTTATCTGAAACAGAGCAACTTTTCCTATAGAAAAGTTTTCTGAAGAAGAGCAACTTTTCCTATAGAAAAGTCGCCAAAAGCAGAGCAACTTTTCCTATAGAAAAGTTTTCTGAACCAGAGCAACTTTTCCTATAGAAAAGTTTTCTGAAGAAGAGCAACTTTTCCTATAAAAAAGTTGTCTGAAGAAGAGCAACTTTTCCTATAGAAAAGTTGTCTCAAACAGTGCAACTTTTCCTATAGAAAAGTTGTCTGAAACAGAGCAACTTTTCCTATAGAAAAGTTGTCTGAAACAGAGCATAAGAATAGTCTGAAACAGAGCAACTTTTCCTATAGAAATGTTTTCTGAAGAAGAGCAACTTTTCCTATAAAAAAGTTGTCTGAAGCAGAGCAACTTTTCCTATAGAAAACTTGTCTGAAACAGAGCAACTTCTCCTATAGAAAACTTCTCTGAAACAAGCAACTTCTCCTATAGAAAACTTGTCTATAACAAAGCAGCTTTTATTGTCTAAAAAGTTGCCGAGTAGAGTAGCACTCCCCTACAGAAATACTGACTAAAGCAAAGCAACTATTTCTATAGAAAAATTGTCTGCAACATTTTCCATAGAAAAGTTGTCCTTTACACATTAACTTTTCCTATAAAGAAAATAAGTGAATTAAAAGTTAAAAGTATTTTAATTGTAAATAAATTAACAAATGATAAAAATGAAAGGAATGTTTATAAAAGGTATATTTAACATTTAACACCAGACTACATTGTTTTAAAGCAAAAATTCTATAAACATTTTATATTATTTTAAACAAGGTCATTTCCGTTTCCCTTTTGCACGTTGGCAATGGATAAAAATTTAACAGCATTACTTGTCGTCTTTTACGTACAATCCAACGTGTCCTCAAAAAGCATGTGTTTTTAAAATGTGCACATCCGTTGAGGCTCATTTTAATAGTAATTTGTATAGTAAAATATATTTAAAATGTTAAATAAATGTAAAGACTTAAATTGCATTTGTAATCTTGTGGAAATTGTAGCCACTATTAAAAACTGAACTGTTTCCTTATCATGTCGTCTTCGTTCTTGCTTTTTTGCTTAATCAAAATATCTTGTATTTTAAATGACAACAACAACAAGAATTAAGTATAAAATAAAATTGAAATTTGTTTTTATGAATTAAACTTCTTAAAAGTATCATAAGTAGATTTAAATACTTTATACACTTTATTAAATTGCTTTAGATTTGTTAAACTTAACAGAGAGAGAGAGATAGCTTTGTGGTGAGATTTACTATGTGTGTCTTTTAGTAATTCAATGTATGTTATTTACAACTTAAATAAATCTTTCTCTTAAGCTTACTTAATACAATTAGATTGTGTTGTATGTCAAATGTAACTAGGTACTGCTTTGACTAGAGAACTTTGTTTAAAAAGAGAATTTTAAGGTTAAGATTAAATTGTTAAAGAAAATTTAAGTTTTAAGAAATTTTTAAAAAAACTCTTGTAATTTTAGATCTAAAACGCTTTATAAAACAAAATTTAAAATTTTACTTATCCTTACAACATTTTTGGGTTGTCATTACAAAACAAAATTTCGCTCTATGCTATAAACTTCTTGTTCATTAGTATAATTACCCCGGTTCAATATCCAAAAACATCATCATCAGCACACATATGCAGGGGGTAATACATACATGCAATTAAAAGGCTTTTAAGACAAAATAATACAGTTTGTTGTCATGTTAAACAAGCATTTTGATTATACATTGAGTGACAGAACAGTTTGTTAAATGTCAATGTTCAAAGGAAATGAAACATATTGGAGGAATAATGGTTAAAACATCAATTATGAAACCAATTAATCTATGGTCAACAATGTTTTTGTAGTTACAATACCAAAAATGTTTAAAAAAAATCTTGTTTAAAAGTATAGATATGAATGTTAATTTCAGATTTTATGTAAAATTGGATTTAAGTATTGTTTTTTTTTTTTTTTTTTTTTTTTTCATTTTGGAGATTTCATTGTCATGTCATGTTAATGACAATCAAATAATAAGTGACCTTGTTGGACAAAGAACAAGTAGAGCCTTGTTAAATTGTACTGCTTATATTTGTTTGTGGAAAAGAAAGGAAATGAACAGAATTTTTGTATTTATGTGAATATTGGAAATGGATGTTTTACTTTTTTGACATCTGTATATAGAGGAAGATGCCTGAAACACAGCTACTTTTACTATAGTAAAGTTATCTGAAACACATCAACTTTTCCAATAGAGAAGTTGTCTGAAATACAGCAACTTTACCTGTAGAAAAGTTGTCTGAAACAGAGCAACTTTTCCTACATAAAAATTACCTGTAACAGAGCAACTTCTCCTATAGAAATGTTGTATGAAAAGTTACCTCAAACAGAGCAACTTTTCCTATAGAAATGTTGTCTAAAAGAGAGATACTTTTCATATGGAAAAGTAGTCTGAAACCGAGCAAGTTTTCCTATAGAAAAGTTGTCAGAAACACAGCAACATTTCCTAAAGAAAAGTTTTCTGAAACAGAGTGACTTTTCCTATAGAAAAGTTGTCTGAAAGAGACCAACTTTTCCTATGTTGAAACAGAGCAACTATTCCTATAGAAAAGTTGTCTGAAACAGACCAAATTTTCCTATAGAAAAGTTGTCTGAAACAGAGCAACTTTTCATATAAAAATTTTGTCTGAAAGAGAGATACTTTTCCTATAGAAAAGTTGTCTGAAACAGAACAACTTTTCCTATAGAAAAGTTGTTTGAAACAGTGCAACTATTCCTATAGAAAAGTTGTTTGAAACAGATCAATCAGATTCCAATAGAAAAGTTGTCTGCAACAGATCAACTTTTCCTATAGAAAAGTTGTCTGAAAAAGGGCCACTTTTCCTATAGAAAAGTTGTCTGCAACAGATCAACTTTTCCTATAAAAAAAAGTTGTCTGAAAAAGAGCAACTTTTTCTATAAGTTGTCTGAAACAGAGCAACTTTTTCTATAGATAGTTATATCACACAGATCAACTTTTTCTATAGATAAGTTGTCCTATAGAAAAGTTGTCTGAAACAGACCAATTTTTCCTATAGAAAAGTTCTCCAAACAGATCAACTTTGCCTATAGAAAAATTGTCTGAAACAGAGCAACTTTTTCTATAGAAAAGTTGTCTGAAACAGAGCAACTTTTTGTATAGAAAAGTTGTTTAAAACAGAGCAACTTTTCCTATAGAAAATTGTCTGAAACAGAGCAACTTTTTCAATAGAAAATTGTCAGAAACAGAGCAACTTTTGTTATAGAAAAGTTGTCTTAAACAGAGCATCTTTTAGTACAAAAAGGTGTCTAAAACAGAGAAAATTTTTCTATAGAAAAGTTGTCAAAAACAGAGCAACCTTTTCTTCTAAAACAGAGCAACTTTTCCTACAGAAAAGTTGTCTGAAGCAAAGCAACTTTTCCTATAAAAATGTTGTTTGAAACACAGCAACTTTTCCTATAGAAAAGTTGTCTTGCAGGCCAGTTATCGTGAACAGAGCAAGTTTCCTATGGAAATATTGTCTGGAACGGAGCGGCGGAACAGTAACATAAATCAAATTAAAACTATAAGATATCACTATAACGCAAATTTCATTATAATTTCAATTTATGCAATCTTTATCTTAACAACTATACAATTTTATATTAAATGTTTAAACTTTATTGCAACGCTTTTTTTAATTTAAGTTTGCTAATTGCTATTTTAAAAGAAATTTTCACAATTCTATATAATATATATTCATAATTAATAAAACATTATAACTCATTTGAATTATACAAACTCATGCAAAAAAGTTATTGAAAAATAAAATTCTCTACACACTACACTCTATGCTTTTAGTACACATTTCCCTTTTGTTACAAAAAAAAAGCTTAATTTTAAGCCAGTTTTTCTCAATGTTTTACAAAAACTTTCTTTAAAAGAAATTTAAAAACAAATTTATAATTATTATTAAATTTCTCATTTACAGGAATGCAAAATTTGTCAATATCCTGCTCATTAGTGTGTCTGATAATATTGGGCAGTGCTGCTTTAGTGGGAGCCTTTGGTGTTTGTCAAAGACAAATAAGCGCCATATTGATAACAGGTGTTATGTATTTACTGGCAGGTAAATGTTATAATTTATTCCTTTTTATTTAGGTATTAATATTTACTAAAAACAATTTATTTACTTTTAGCCTTATTTGCTTTATTTACTCTAATGATAATACATTTTAAAAGACAACAAGGTCGACCCATGTTGGATAGTGACTATGATGGCACAGTAGATGGTATAGTGGCCAGACCGGGTGGTCCAGCCATAATGGCCAAACCACTTTTGGGAGCCCGTATATTTTTAACTTCTTGGAGTTTAGATTTGGGCTGGGGTGGTGTGGTATTATGTGCTATAACCTCTGTACTTTGGATATTGTTATCGAAAATAATGCGTTATAATCCCTTTTCCACTTTAATGATTTAGGTCAAATTAAATAAACCCTTTACAAGTTAGTATTAAAAACAATATTTCATAATTAACACGGTACCTAACAACAAACAAACAAAAAACTTATTGTAATACTTTAATATAAAATGTATATTTTTTATTAAACAAGTATTTTTCCAATTAAGTTTGTAGCTTATTTTTGTTTTAGTATTTTTCTTCTGAAAACCAATTCATAATTAAAGTTTGAAATAAAAGTACCTTGAAAATAAACTAAAAACAAACAAAAAAAAAAATGGGAATAAATTTAAGCTTTTAAAACAAAAATTGTTGAATAAATTAAAATTGTATTAAGCAGTACTTGTAGAACAAATTATGAAAAACCAAAAAATGGCAACAAAACACAAGATTTAAATAAAAAGTAGCCTGATACTAAAAATAGTAATTATATTGTAAAAAAATTTAAACACTTTTCAATAGCAAATTAAAGGAAAAAACAAAAAAAAGTATTTTATACAAAATTAGTTTTTGAAAACAAAAAGAAAGAAATATAAGCATTTTTAATTATATAAATTATGAAATATTGCATCAATTAGAAATCTAAAATTTATGTATAATTAAACAAAAACAAAGTATATAACAAAAAAAAACACAGAACAGAACCAATTTATGCTTAATTAACTTTTGGATAATATGTATATTTATTATAAATTTATCATTCATTTGCAATACTATCTTGACTCCTTGATAAAAATTGGGTTAAAATAAACAAAAGCATTTTATAAAATTTGTCAACATTTCGATTATTTTAATGTTTCAATAAAATCTCTACAATGATCTGAAACTGATGAACTTTTACTATAGAAAAGTAATCTTTTACTATAGAAAAGTGATCTGAAACAGATCAACCATTCCTATAGAAAAGATAGCTGAAACAGATCAACTTTTCTATAGAAAAGTGATCTGAAACAGCTCAACTTTTCTATAGAAAAGTGATCTGAAACAGATCAACTATTCCTATAGAAAAGTGATCTGAAACAGATCAACTATTCCTATAGAAAAGTTAGCTAAAACAGATCAACTTTTCTATAGAAAAGTGATCTGAAACAGATCAGCTATTCCTATAGAAAAGTTAGCTGAAACAGATCAACTTTTCTATAGAAAAGTGATCTAAAAAAAGCTCAACTTTTCCTATAGAAAAGTGATCTGAAACAGCTCAACTTTTCCTATAGAAAAGTGATTTGAAACAGATCAGCTTTTTTGATAGAAAAGTGATCTGAAACAAATCAACTTTTTCTATAGAAAAGTGATCTGAAACAGCTCAACTTTTCCTATAGAAAAGTGATCTGAAACAGCTCAACTTTTCCTATAGAAAAGTGATCTGAAACAGCTCAACTTTTCCTATAGAAAAGTGATCTGAAACAGCTCATCTTTTCCTATAGAATAGTGATCTGAAACAGCTCAACTTTTCCTATAGAAAAGTGATCTGAAACAGCTCAACTTTTCCTATAGAAAAGTGATCTGAAACAGTTCACCTTTTCTTATAGAAAAGTGATTTGAAACAGCTTAACTTTTCCTATTAAAACCTTATCTGAAAAAGCTTAACTTTTCCTATAGAAAAGTGATCTGAAACAGCTCAACTTTTCCTATAGAAAAGTGATTTGAAACAGCTCAACTTTTCCTATAGGAAAGTAATCTGAAATAGTTCAACTTTTCCTATAGAAAAGTAATCTGAAACAAATCAACTTTTTCGATACAAAAGATGTCTGAAACAGATCAACTTTTTTGATAGAAAAGTGATTTGAAATAGATCAATTTTTCTAATACAACTTACCAGAAACAAATCTACTTTTCTTATAGGAAATTACAAATTACCACCTAAATGTTAATACAATGATAAAAGCGACTTAAATGTAATTGACTAAATTTCCTCCATTAATACCCAGAAATTCATTTAATTTTTTCTATCAATCGAATGTTTTACAATTTCATTTTCATAACAACCAATCACTTAATCAAATACAAAAAAAAAATGCCTTGAATATAAATTTTGTTTTAAGCCTCCGTTATAAAAAATACAAAGAAAATGACACAAGAAAGTAAAATACAAAAATTTAACTTAAGATAACATTAATTTCCCAAAATAATCTCTCAAACTCCCTAAGAAATGTTATATTTATAGTAAATTTTTTTGCCTTTTCTATACTAAATATAAATATATTTATATCTGTATGTATTAACTATTCTCTAGTTATTAGAATACTTATGTTTGCTTAAAGCTCTAAATTTATTTTTGTTAAACAAGCTTAAATTTATTAAGAAGAAAACAAAAACCCCTCACACAAAATTGTCAAAAAAGAAAAAAATCAAATGGCCTTCATTTTCTAAAGAAAAACAAAATAAAAAGAAAATCTATTTTATCACTAAATAATACTTATTATTACTACTCGTACTCTCTTAAATTATAAAACCAAAAAAAAACAAACTTAACTATTCACTGTGTTTAATAAAACATAAATAAATTTACATAATCCTTAAATGAAAATATGTTAAATAAAATAAAAAAATAAAAAAAACTTAATTAAGCTTAAGTATAAATTCTATATACAAAATACACCAATAAGAAAAAAAAAGAATAAACAAATAAATGTTATTAATTATTTAAATATTGTTTATTGTTTTTTACTACTAAATCGAACAGTTTTAATTTCAAATCAGTTTTTTAACTTCATTTATATTTTTGATTTTAATTATTACAAATTATAATCAATATTATGGAAATTACATAAAAAACTAAAATTGCAATGCTTTTATTGCTTTTAAATTACACATTATTTACATGAAATATTTAATATAACAAAACAACAAATGGAAAAATTATATTAATATTAAATTAAAGAAATGTATTTTTATGTAAACGCTTTGCCTTAAGAAATAAATAAAAAACCAAAAACAAAATTAAGAAAACAAAACCAAGAAATATGTTTAAAATTATCTTTTGAATAAAAACTGAAATAAATTTCATTTAAAGCTAAATTAAGAAGAGTTGTTTTATTTAAAAATAATTAAGAAAAGAGTTTGAGAAACAAATTAAAGAAACTAACCTCGGCAAAACGTCTATATGGGTTATAAACCCTTGGGAACCCCATTCCTCACTCCTCTTTTCATTTAGGTTCTTTTTGTTTCTCTATCTTTGGATCTTAACATTCTACGATGTGAATCAAAGTGGACCTTAAGGTCTCCGTAGATCTTTTAACAAGACTTAGATATCAGGAAACTAATCTCTAATATAAATAAATTTAAGAACTCAGAGCGAAACGAAAATCTTGAAAAGCCTTCTGTATAATCCCCTTCTTTCCCTAGCTACATACAAATAATGGACGGCGGTTGAAACTATGGTAGTCTGGACACCTTAAAGTTCCTCCTGAACATTCACTTTCCCGGTTGTATCTCCATAGAAGAGAGAGAGAGAGAGAGAACTAAGTAAATTCTCCCAAAAATGCAGAGTATACGGAAATACCTATACCGATTGGTGATCCCTGAAGATCTTCAGTACAATATAGATCTTGATGTTACATGGCTACGTAAAATATATAAAGCCGGACTCTCTTGCACCAAGTGTAGTGTGATATTTATTCCTTAAGCGAAAGACTAATCAGCCTTGCGTCCTTTCTGCTAAAAAAATCGAAAGGATAATCGATATCTATCATAATCTTCTTCTATCCCTAGCAACATTTAGATAGTGGACGGCAGTTGAACATTAGGTAGTCTGGAGATCTTAGAGCTTCTCCGGAACACTCACTTTCACGGTCGTCTCTCCATAGGAGCGTCAACTAAGTAAATTCTCTCAAAATGCAGTGTTTACTGAAATATACGTACCGATTTGTGATCCCTGCAGATCTACAATACAATATAGATCTTGCTGTTTCATGGCTATGTATATAAAAGTCACTCTTGGACCAAGCGTATTGTGTTCTTTATTCCTAAAGCGAAAGTCTACTCAGTCTTGCATCCTTTCTGCTAAAAACTTTGGAATGGATAATCGATATCTACATAAGGATCTCGATTGGTGAATACTTTTTCTCAACATCGAATACGAGGTACTCCACAGGATGGCGCACTATTCCCACTGTTATGGAGTATGGCCATTAATGGTCAATTAGTAGAACTATACGGTTCCCTATGCCGATAATTTAGCGGTAGCAGTAACTGGCGAAACATTGTCTCAAAAATTAGAACAATCTCTTAAAATAATGATCTCATGGAACTTTTACCGTGGTTTTAGTGTAAATCCGCAAAACGGAACTTGTATTACATATTTCTCGGTTTAATGGCGACGTATTTAAGCTTTTGGATAACACAATCAAAAGCCATAACGACGCTATATATTTGCAGAAAGACCAATGGAACATGCTGGAGTATCAACACAACAAATGTTAATTGGCTATTAAGGCTGTTATTAAACCAATAATGCTGTATGGGGTAGTTGTCTGGTGACATGAGCTTAAAAAGGCTTCATACAGACAAGAAATCTTTTGCATATCTCATTACCAATACCCTAAGAACTTCCACAAAGGCATTGTTTATATTATATATTCTAGCCAAACAAATGGCAATATGCACTGCTGTCAGATTGACTTTAACTGGCAAATGAAACGCCAGTCCACAAAATGCCGTTGATTGTTACTGAAAGAATCCCCATTTCCGTTAAAAAATTATTTTCGTGTATATCTAGACTTGTACATCATTGCCGGACGTCTTTCAATCAATTTTGTGGAGTTCAACTACCTGCAATAAAAATACAGATCATAGACATCTGCTATTCCGTTGGTCTAGTAAGGGCGATTACGTTGAACTACCCAGCAGTTCGACAATGAGTCAATGCATCCGAAAAACGCGTAACCACCCGATTAGCTCAAATTCGTCATTCGTCACGAATGTACTTTTTGTAAATGAGGGTAAGGACACTCGTCACTTTAGTGTCTCCTTTGTAAGCAAACTTGAGCTTTTTGTCTAAGGGGTGACTATTGACATATTCGTAGGACCACCTAAGCAGTCGGTGGCTAGGCGTGATCCCAAATGGTAAGTAAAAAAGGTAGTTAGAGACTTTCCGAGCAAACTGCTGGAACCTACCTTCTTCGTATTCAAAGATTAGAACTAAGTAATCTGGTATCGGTCATTAATGGTCTCTGCAAATTTGGTAGTCATGCTGGACGCATTGGGATTTTTCTTAAAAAGGAGAACCCTAATGGAGAACCATCAAAATACAAAGCTGATCTTGTGACAAATGGATTTCTACAAAAGTATGAGGTCGAATATATATGTATATATACATTATTGCATTTTGACATTTAGAATGGGAAACCCTTTTTATAGAGTTTTCATAATTAATATTTCAACATAATTTTAAATTGAAAACAACTTAATTTAAATGTAAACATCAAAGGGTTAATACCACAAGTCTTCGATCGTTGAAATGTAAATACATGCATATTGTATGTATGTTTCTCCAAAAAAAAATGGAATAATGTCAAATGAGTTTATTTCAAATAAATGGAATTTAAGAAGAGATCAAAACGTGTTTAACGCAAAAAATAAATATGCAAGGGACATTAATACATATTATAACAATTACCAAGAGAAAAAAAATACAACAAAAGTTCAATAACATTAAAGTAAATATGTAGGTAGAATGTGAAAATTATAATATGAAAATAAAAAACTCATTTTATTTATTTAATTTACATGCATGCATGGTTTCTTTGTACTGACATATGATTTAGCAAAAATGTTAAAAAAAATTACTTTTAAATCGGTATACTAGTAAACTACATATCAAAATTTTCAATACAAAACTATAGTAAAATTTAGCAAAAGAACTGGCAACCTTATTTTAAAATTTCATTAATAAAATTTTAACACTAAAAGAAATGGCGCAAAATAAAACTAATGACACACACTGTAAACTGTTTGGTTTCTTTTTGTGCTTTTTTCTGTTAAACATTTTCCCTGTTAATGCAGTAATCCCCTTGGTTAATACATAAATATATTTAATACATAATAATTTTATAATAAATAAACAAGTACTTGTAGCAGAAATTAAATAAAACAAGCCACAAAAAGTTCATTCAACTTAAATACACAAAATAAATCGAGTATTCAGTCCGTAGACATCATCAGTATTTGCAATTGAAATTCTGCCTGCAACGAGCTTCCCCATTTACTTTATCGAGTATAAAAAGTTTAGCAAAAATAAAATCATTTCTTACACAATTCCTGTTTTTTTAGTTGCCCCGGTATAATAATAAAACATTTTTAACTTACCTGGGTTAACAAGTTTTATAGTTTTCTTTTTATTTATTTAATTATTTTATTAATTATTAACTTTTTTCCTGCAACGATTCACTTTTTTACTTCAACTGTATTCACAAAATTTTTGCAATGGAATGCAAAAATATTTTTTTGCGATAAAAAAACACAACTGAAATGTGCCGCAACTTTTTTTGTCAAAACAATGTTTAACATTTGGTCTCTTTCCCTCGTATAATACCGGCGCTTAAATATTATGTGTGAAAGAGTAAGCTATAGAAATGGCGTAATTCGCGCGTTGTCAAACACAGTTGAAGAAAACCAACACAGCAGAGATGTATAAAGTTATACATTCGAAAATAGGTATATTTGAAGAAACTCCTCTACAAACCTAAACGACTAAAATTGCAAATAATTTCTAAAATACAGATCAGATCGCAGAAGTTTTGATGTCATTTTAAAGGTATTTCAGTAGGAATTATAATATACTATTCTTTTTTTACACAAAACTTTCACAGCAGCAATAATTTGAAGTTTTATTTCTATAATAGAAAATTGAAAAGCAACTTCGCTTACTAATTCCTTTCTTAATAAAATAACCAAGCGAAAATGGAGATAAATAATGATTATTATCAGTGTTCAATAGGATTATTTATATATAGAACTTTCAATTTAAAATATTTTTGATACTGAAAAACTAATTTTCCATCCTTGAAAAGGGTTATTTCTTTGACAAAACAACTGCAGTGTTGCATAAAAAGGTACCTTTTATGGGAGCCTTTTTTTGGGGTTTTGGAATCAATTTTTTGTCATAAAAAGTCAAAATTGACTAATTTGATCAAAGATTCGGCAAATTGACTATCTGTAAAAAACGACTACACTATATACCATATTAAAGTCCAGACTATATATATGTACTAGACTTAAGGACAGACTATAGACTAAACTATAGTTCAGACTTTAGACTATAACATAGTCCAGACTGTGGACTAGACTTAACACTAGACTATAGACTAGACTATAGACTAGACTATAGACTAGACTATAGACTAGACTATAGACTAGACTATAGACTAGACTATAGACTAGACTATAGACTAGACTATAGACTAGACTATAGACTAGACTATAGACTAGACTATAGACTAGACTATAGACTAGACTATAGACTAGACTATAGACTAGACTATAGACTAGACTATAGACTAGACTATAGACTAGACTATAGACCAGACTATAGACTAGACTATAAACTAGACTATAGACTAGACTATAGACTGAACTATAGATTAGACTATATACTAGACTGTAGACTAGACTAAATACAAGACTATATACAATACTATAGACTTGACTGTTGAATAGACTATAGACTAAACTATAGTTTAGGTTATATACTAGACTAGTGCGGGCTATTGACTAGACTATATTCCAGGCTATAGACTAGACTATAGGATAGGCTATAGAATATACTAAATAAATAGAATAGTTTTTATAGGTTCATTAGAATTGGGTTTATAGTAATCAACTTTCGAACAATCAAGTTTAAAAAAAAATGGTCGAAGTCGACTATTTTTATCAAATATTCGGTAAATCGGCTACCTAAAGGAAAATAGTTCAAATGTCGTCCTTGTAATTAAAATTTGTCATTCAATCCAAGTAAACACAATACGCATTTTAAATAATAACGGTTTCGTCCTTTTAAGCAAATGTCTGGCAACATTCTACTTAAAACAACATGAGGTGAATTTTTCACAACAGCTGACTAGTGTTATGCAAACGGGTTGTCAAAATTTTGACAATGCTTTTTTAATCCAAAAAAAACGAAAATTGTTAGTTTTGGGAGATTTTAATTGAAAATTAATAAATTAAAAAACATGTCATTATTAAATGCATTCTCAAGGTAAGTTTTATTAATGTAAATCCTACTATTTCACTGAAAAAAGAAAACATTTATATTTAGATTAACATTACAAACAACAGCAGTGCTGAGACAACCCAATGCCTGGCTGCACTCCACACCGGTCTTGTGTGCTGAACCATTGAAGAAAAAGAAGAAATTGGATCCACAAATTATTAAACAACGTGAAGACAGACGTAAGAAGAAATTGGAAAAACAAATTAGACGTTTGGAAAAGAATGCCAGGCAATTGAAGCCGGTGGAAGAACTTGAGGTTCCCTTAGATTTGATTGATGAACAAAAGTGAGTTAAATAGACAAATTTTCTTTTCTAAAACTTTTAATGTAAAATATATTACTCTTCAGACAACGTGCCCGCAAATTAGCTCCTCTAACAGAAACCGAACTAGAGCACAGAGCCCATTTGAATAAACAATGGGCCCGTTACAAGCATGAGCAGAAAATACAAGATTTTCAAATTATTGATCGTTTAATGCAATCACAACGTAAAGCTTTGCAGGAATTACGTTTGGAATCAGAAGAATTATATCAAGAGGCCATACAACCAGATATGTCTCTATTACCCATTACAGTCAAGGGTCCCGTTGCTACACCACCTATTAAGGATTATGTTTCACCTGATGGTGAATACATTTTGGAAACTAAACAGTGGGATTAATGTAATTTTCCGTTTTTCCTGTTATAATGAAATCCTAAGGTACTAAAATGTTTATATTATAATGTTGGTTTTTTTCGTTAGAAATATTCCAATAAAATAGAAAAATTTTCAAAGAGTATCTAAATGGATATTTTAATTAGAAGAAATTTTTATGAAAATATAAATAACAAAATAAGAAAGGATAATGTTATGCAAAAAAGACAAATTTTCTAAATTTTTCTATAAAAATGATAAAATTTCTAAAAGGAAATTTTTCTATAAAAAATAAAAACAGAAAAATTTAGACTAGACTATAAACTAGACTAGACTATACTATAGACTAGACTATAGATTAGACTATAGGCTAGAGTATAGACTATGGGCTATAGTATAGACTAGACAATAGACAAGACTATAGACTAGACTATAGACTAGACTATAGACTAGACTATGGACTAGACTATAGACTAGACTATACACTAGACTATAGACTAGACTATAGACTAGACTATAGACTAGACTATTGACTAGACTATAGACTAGACTATTGACTAGACTATAGACTAGACTATAAACTAGACTATAGACTAGACTATAGACTAGACTATAGACTAGACTATAGACTAGACTATAGACTAGACTATAGACTAGACTATAGACTAGACTATAGACTAGACTATAGACTAGACTATAGACTAGACTATAGACTAGACTATAGACTAGACTATAGACTAGACTATAGACTAGACTATAGACTAGACTGTAGACTAGACTATAGACTATACTATAGACTAAACTATAGACTATAGACTAGACTATAGATTAGACTATAGACTAGACTATAGATTAGACTATAGACTAGACTATAGACTAGACTATAGACTAGACTGTAGACTAGACTATAGACTATACTATAGACTAAACTATAGACTATACTATAGACTAGACTATAGACTAGACTATAGACTAGACTATAGACTAGGCTATAGACTAGACAATAGACTAGACTATGGGCTAGACTATAGACTAGACTATAGACTAGACTATAGACTAGACTATAGATTAGACTATAGACTAGACTAGGCTATAGACTAAACTAGACTATAGACTAAACTATAGACTAGACTAGACTATAGACTAGACTATAGAATAGACTATAGACTAGACTATAGACTAGACTATAGACTAGACTATAGACTAGACTATAGACTAGACTATAGACTAGACTATAGACTAGACTATAGACTAGACAATAGACTAGACTATAGACTAGACTATAGACTAGACTATAGACTAGACTATAGACTAGACTATAGACTAGACTATAGACTAGACTATAGACTAGACTATAGACTAGACTATAGACTAGACTAGACAATGGGCTAGACTAGACTATAGACTAGACAATGGGCTAGACTAGACTATGGACTAGACTATAGACTACACTATAAACTAGGCTATAGACTAGACAATAGACTAGACTATGGGCTAGACTATAGACTAGACTATAGGCTAGACTATAGACTAGACATAGACTAGACTATAAACTAGACTAGTCTAGTCTATAAACTAGACTAGTCTAGTCTATAAACTAGACTAGTCTAGTCTATAGACTAGACTATAGACCAGATTATAGACTAGACTATAAACTAAACTATAGTCTAGACTATTGCGCAGACTATAAACTACTTACACTATATTCCACACTATAGACTAGGTTATAGTCCAGACTATGGACAAGAGATAAGACCATAATTACTAAACTCGTAAAATTGTTGTAAAAAAAGCAGAAATTTCACTTTCATTTTTAATAGGAAAGAATTTATTCTAATGTACTTGTCTCATGGGGCAACTTGAAATCCAATGTCAATGCCTTTCAATGTTGCTTTTCAGTCAAGGTAATGTATGATGATGAATACTATGAACGTCTCTTAAAGACATTTGTTAACAAAAACTAATAGACAGACTATGGAAGTGATACTAAATGAGCAATTGTCTATTTACACCATTTACAAAAATACAATAGGAATACCTGAAGTACTTCTTTTGGCATATTATTTAATTAATGAAAACAAATTATTGCTTAAATTTAAGAAGTTACACTCCATCAGAAAACTTTCTTAATTACAACATGTTACCTTTTTATACGACTATTTCAGTTGGAAATGGTGTAATAATAGAAAACCTCTGCAATATCTCTGGGACAAATTTCTATTGTTTTCCATTTTGCATATTTGTTTTTGACCCTTATACGAGTACACATTTCATATTTATCTCTATTTGAAAATCTTATTCAATACATTGCGGTTGTGTCAAGTAGAAAAATATGGATTATTTTTGATTTAAAATCTAAATAATATACATATATACGGTTGTGCTTTTGCTTTTTTTGGGCCCTTTTAAAGAAGAAAAGAGCATATTCAATAAATGCCCACATTAGTTCTCCAGCAACGGTCATTTGAAACACATCGGCTTTATTATTAGTTATTGTATTTACATTTCTATATTATGTCACTGCAATTGCAAATTGATAAACTTAAGGGTTTAGACAATTATAAAGCTTGGTCCATGACGGTGCGTGCCTATCTGGAAGTCGAAGATTTATGGAATACTGTAGAGAATGGTCCGGATGGTAGTGAAGAGGTAGGTTAACTTTCACATTCTTCAAATTACCAGGGTTTAAAAAAATATCTGTGTCATTAAAGAAAAAGGCAAATATTTGAAATCTCTCTTCAAGAATTTTGTACCTTTTTCTTGTAGTCACAGACCTAGTTTTAATCATAACCTACAATTATCTTTAGTATTTGAAATATTTCTTCATTTTTCATTTCCAGAGCCTTCAAAAAGATAAACGTGCCAAATTTATTATATTGTGTTTAATTGAACAGAAACTGTGTCAGTTTATGGTCAGTATACGTACAGCTAAGGATTTGTGGGCCTATTTGAAAAAACAACATTCGTTACGGTGAACATTTTTTTTTAATGAACTAAATAAAATCTAATAATATTTTAATAAAAAAAAACTATATAAACATAATGTTTTTGTTTAATATTTGGTGACAAAAAGGGAGGATATTAAAATTCTTGGGATAAATGGAACCAAATCTGAAAATAAAATCTGTCGACTTTAAAATAAAGGTGAAATCTCCTTTATATCTTCTTCTTTTAAAGGAAGAAGAAACCTTTACTTCAAAGCCGAGATGTTGAACTTTCATATGATACAATTGTTGTCATAACGTCTCAAATATGACTAAATATGGAGTTTTTCAATTTTAAGGGAACGATATGCATCGATGGTGATCTTTTTTCCTTTAGAAAAGTGTACTTTGGTCACTGGATTTCGTCTTTTTTTCAAATTTTGTTGGCTTGTGTTATTAAAAGGGGCAAATCGTTTAATCAGAATCAGATGTGAGAGTGGATCTGAAATTAAATTTTAGCCTCTAACCTAAGTGGTGGACTATGTAACTTAGAATTCAAAGGTCGACTGTTAGGAAATTGTTCATCAGTTACGCTCAAAATGCCTAACTTCTAAAGCTATTTGATTCAAAAGGCAGGAAGATCATGGCCTATGCAGATGAAATATTGTTACTGATCAAAGGAATATAGTTATCTACGATCACTCACATCATGGCGACTGCACTAGGTGAGCTCTTGATATGGGCGAAAGCTAAAGGACTGGGCTTTAATCCTGGGAAAACTTAACTGGTATTATTTAACTAAAGGTATAAGGTTAACAACTTTAGGCTACCAATGTTAGATGGGAGCTAAGTATTTGGGAACTTTCTTTAATAGTAAGCTTTCATTAAAGGAAAATACTTAGGAAAGGATAAAAAAGGGACTCAATGCCTAAAACACATGCAAGAATTCTATAAGAAAGAATTGAGGCCTGCAAACAGATATGGTAAATCGGATTTACACGTCGGTTGTTAGGCCTAATCTAACTTACTGGCCTTGAGAAAGGACATTTTTCGGAAAAAGCTCAAAGGTGTTATTATCTTTGTATAACTTGCGTTGGTGTAGCGGCTTGAAATATTAGAGACTCTATTAGTCTTCGTTAGTCAAACCTTCGCGAGACAATTTACAGCTAGGTACGATTGGCTTGTATTCGGTAGACTGTTTGATGGGTGTGCAGTTTTTACCGACGAGTCAAATATGGATAGCGGCACGGGTGCCCTTGTCTATTTCGCTAATGTCGATATAAAAAGGTGCTTCAAACTCCCTGACGGATGTAGTGTCTTCCTAGAAGAGATTCTAGCGATCTGGAAAGCGACGGAAATGAATCATATCGATTTAGGGTCGTCGATTTTGACAATTTATGTCGATAGACAAAGCTGCTGTAAAGAGCAATGGCATGTTATGCGGTATATTTGCAACTGGAAATGAAGTTGCGCGACGAAATATGTAGATTAGGTTCGAACCTTGATATAGGTGATAGAGATAAAAGAGTGAAACCTCTTATCTGTCACTATTATATAATCGATGATACCTTCAACCAGTCCTGAAAAAGTAGAATGGATTGCAAAATATCAAGTGCCTTATGGCCAGCACTTGATGTATGGGCAATCAAGATACTAATAGGACTTCTTAGGATTCTGACAGGGATCGGAACAGGGCATTGCTCAATTAGGGCATTTGTCAGTAAGTGGAACAGAAATACACCGGATTATTGCAGGATATGCAAAGAAGCAGAGGAACTAGAGATAATTAAGCACTTAACCGTTCTAGAACTCAAAGTCTCAGATTGAAATGGTTGGGATATAGGTTCTTTACCGAACTGTGTGGAAATTGCGGAACTCAGAACTAGCAGTCTAATAGTTTTTATTGGGGGAATTAGTCATTTCTTCGATTAGGTTTTATAAGAAGACTCAGATTCTCTCACAATTCCTTCATGGGGAATCGATTTGTTAAAACTTTCAGGTTGAAATCCCTAGGGAATTTCTCTCTCTACCCTCTACTTATGCTTATCGTTTGTTTTCATCTATTTCTTTGAAGAAATATTTTCAGTAAAATTTATATCGCAGAAGTGGCCATCAAAATCTCCTTTCAAGACAACTTTAAGATTGATAGTAATGAGTATAGTCCCTCTATATATTTATGTTTTTTAATAGGGTATTTCAGATTCGTCATTTGTTTTATAACAATTTCATAATCAACATATTTTGTTTTCAAAACACACAACCCCTTCCTTTAACGCTCAGTTTTCTAGTCCATTTTGCAAATTCTTTCAACATTCTACTGCTACGTTGTCTGTTCCCTGGTTTCATATTTATTTAGTTTATATTTTCCTCGTCTCATAACTAACATGTTGTTAAAACTTGTTAAATAAAATTTGCGAAAAAAAATAAAATGTCTTTAATAATCAAAATCGACAAATTAAGAGGTCGAGAAAATTACAATGGTTGGTCGAAAAAAGTGCGTATGTATTTGATAGCGGAGGGTCTATGGAGTACGGTTAGTTCGGTAAACTCGTTAAATGAAAAGGTGGGTGGTTTATTATATAAAAAATATGTAATAAAATATATATTTTATGTGTTTTCCAGAAAAACAAACGTGTTAAATTTATTTTATTGTGTTTAATTGATTATGGTTTATTTGAATTTATTGAACCGGATGCTACACCACATGCAATATGGATGGCATTGCAAAAACATTGCACTGAAGCGGAAACAAAGTAAAATTTGCGAGTGAAAAGAATTGAAAATCAAAATTGTTTTAAAATTATAAAAAAATCATATTCATATTAAATTAAACTAAATAAAGTAGATTGTTTTAAGGAAATTTCTGTATAAAAAAGTAATTATGTGGGTGTAAAATAACAGAGATTTAAAGGTACTAAAACTTTATAGAAGTTTATTTTGTTTAAAACCATAAAACTGTTTTTTTTTCAGGGAGTTCTACAAAATATCTTAAGGTCATTTATTGACACTTTAAATTTGTTATTTAAAAAGTTTAAATCAAACAATTAATTCTTTAATTGTTATTTTATTAAAATTGAATGTTGTCTAATTAAGTAGTGTTATTGGATCCGATTATGGCCTTTGGCTAGGATTCTGTATAAGAATGAATAAACTAAACTAAACTAAACTAAACTAAAAGGACGCCTGACGCCTCAATTATAATCATAACAAACTATACATTTCTTTTAACCACTCATTAGTAAGACACATTCCAGTGAGAGCAAATAACTATCATACACTTTGTCTCATCACTTTGACTTGGTTTGGCAAAAACGTCATTACACTGAAGCAGACCAATACTAAACGGCAAGAAGACAACACATAGCAAAAAATGTCTTTTGACTTTCAAGTAGACAATTTAAAAGGTCGACAAAATTACAATGAATGGTCAAGAAAGTTAAGGTCTTATTTGGTGGCTGAAGGTTTATGGCATATAGTGCGTAACGGCAGCTCAACGGATGTAGTGGTAATCTTAAAAAAACTAAAAATAAAAACCTAAAAGAGAAAAAGTTTAAATAAAATGTTATTATAATAATTTTAGAAAATCAAACGTGTTAAATACTTAATAATCTGTTCCATAGAAGATGATTTATTGGAAACTATAGATCCGGATGCTACACCAAATGCCATATGGTTAGCTATACAAAAACAGTGTACTACAACGGCCACCTAAAGGTTAATTAATTTGCAAATTATTATTCCATAAGTTTAGATTTTATTGTTGTGTGTTTTCCCATTTTATTACAAAAAAATTATTATTTATAGTCTTTATAGCGAAACAAAAAAAGTACAATTGTCAAACATTGTTTTTTGTTGGTTAATTGTAAATTTAAACTTATTACTGAAATTACAAAACTAATATTGTAAACTACGTTTTGTACAGATATCATCTAAAATTTGTCTTAATTCTTCATCTTCGAAACGTCCCTCTAGAGATGGTATTAAAGCTTTAGCTTCTTCCGGTGCCTCTGGACATAAATTACCTAAAGCGGCCAATTCAAATTTATGCAATTTCTTTTGCATTAATAAACTGTAAAAGAAAATGAGAAAATAAAAATAAATAAATCGATAAATATTTTACAGTGTTTTTATGTGTAAGTTGAGCTTTGTGTAAAGTGAAATTTTTTAGTAAATTTCGAGTTTTTGTGTTATATTTTACTTTTAAGTTTGTTTTGAGTAAAAACAGTATTTTTGTCTAAAAACTCAGTTTTTGTGTAAGAACTCAGTTTTTGTGTAAAAACTAAAGTTTTGTGTAAAAACCTAGATTTTGTGCAAAAACCAGTTTTTGTGTAAAATCAGAGATTTTATGTAAAAATAGGCTTTTGTGAAGAAACTGAGTTTTTGTGTAAAAACAGAGATTTTATTAAAAACTGAGTTTTTGTGTTAAAACTGAGTTTTTGTGTATAAACCGTACTTTCGTGTTTGTGTGAAAACTTATTTTTTTGTAAAACTGTTGAAAATTTTGTTTAAAACAATATTTTCTATAGAAATTTTTGTGTATAACATTTTTTCTATAGAAAATTTTGTGTATAACAGTTTTTTTCTATAGGAAATTTTGTGTATAACAGTTTTTTTCTATAGACTATTTTGTGTATAAAAGTACATATTTTCTATATAAACTTTTGTGTATAACACTATTTCCTATAAAAATTGTGGATAAAATAGATTTTTTCTATAGGTACTTTTGTGTATAACAGTTTTCTTTATAGAAAATTTTTTGTATAACAGATTTCTCTATAGAAAATTTTGTGTATGACAGTATTTTTTTATAGAAAATTGAGTATAACAGTTTTCTCTATAGAAAATTTTGTGTATAACAGTATTTTCTATAAAAAATTTTGTGTATAACAGTTTTCTCTAAAGAACATTTTGTGTATAATAGTATTTTCTATAGAAACTTTTGAGTATAACAGTATTTTCTATAGAAAAATGTGTGTATAACAGTATTTTTCATAGAAAATTTTGTGTATATCAGTTTTCTCTCCTGAAAATTTTGCGTATAATACTATTTTCTATAGGAAATTTTGTGCTTAACAGTATTTTCTATATAAAATTTTGTGTAAAACAGTATTTTTATAGAAAATTTTGTGTATAACAGTTTTCTCTACAGAAAATTTTGTTTATAACAGTTTTTTTCTACAGAAAATTTTGTGTATAACACTATTATCTATAAAAAGTTTTGTGTATAACAGTATTTTCTATAAAAAACTTTGTGTATAACAGTTTTCTCTACTGAAAATTTTGTGCATAACAGTATTTTCTATAGGAAATTTTGAGCATTACAGTATTTTCTACAGAAAATTTTGTGTATAACAGTTTTCTCTACTGACAATTTTGTGTATAACAGTTTTCTCTACTGAAAATTTTGTGCATAACACTATTTTCTATATAAAATGTTGTGTATAACAGTTTTCTCTATAGAAAATGTTGTATATAACAGTATTTTCTATAGAAAATATTGTGTATAACAGTATTTTCTATAGAAAATTTTGTGTATAACAGTATTTCTTATACAAAATTTTGTGTATAACAGTTTTCTCTACAGAAAACAGTACTCTACTGAAAATTTTGTGTATAACAGTATTTTCTATACGAAATTTTGTGTATAACAGTATTTTCTATATAAAATTTTGTGTATAACAGTTTTCTCTATAGAAAATTTTGTGTATAACAGTATTTTTTATAGAAAATTATGAGTATAACAGTTTTCATTACAGAAAATTGTGTGTATAATAGTTTTCTCTACAGAAAATTATGTGTATAACAGTATTTTCTATAGAAAATTTTGTGTATAACAGTTTTCTCTACCGAAAATTTCGTACATAACAGTATTTTCTATAAGAAATATTGTGATTAACAGTATTTTATATATAAAATTTTGTGTATAACAGTTTCTCTATAGAAAATGTTGTATATAACAGTATTTTCTACGGAAAATATTGTGTATAACTGTATTTTCTATAGAAAATTTTGTGTATAACAGTATTTTCTACGGAAAAAATTGTGTATAACAGTATTTTCTACAGAAAATTTTGTGTATAACAGCATTTTCTATAAGAAATTTCTATAGAAAATTGTTTAAAACATATTTTCTATAGAACATTTTTTGTATAACAGTTTTCTGTAAAGAAAATTTTGTGTAAAACAATATTTACTATAAAAAGTTTAGTGTATAAACGCATTTTCTATAGATAATTTGGTGTATAACAGCTATATAAAAAATCTGTTTTGTGTCTAAAAAACATGAGTATAACAGTTTTCTTTAAAGAAAATTTAATTTATAACAGTATTTTCTATTGAAAATTTTGTTTATATAACAGTTATCTCTATAAAAAATTGGTTATAACAATTTTTGAACAATTTGAAAACTCGAAATTACTTTCTTCTCAATCTCATTGAATATAATAAAAAAAATACAAATTTATATACCTTCTCACAGCAGCTATAGTTTCTTTATTTTTAAATTTACGAAAACTATCCGTATACGCATAGGTTTTCATAAATACTTCCGAAAATTCTTGTTCCTCATCGGCCGATTCATTTTGACGTTTACGATGATCCAACAGCATGTGTACTTCGGATATAAGTAAAGTTTCAGCATTTTCAAATTCTTAAAATGGTAATAAGAGAAAGAAAACAAATAATTTTTATAAAAAAAAATAAAAAAAACTTTAATATTTAATAATAACAAGCGCCTTTTTGTAAGAAAATTATGAAAAAAAAAAACGAGAAGAAATTTTAATAAATTTTCAATTAGGTTTATTAATATGGCCATGTTCTATAAGAAAATCATAAATTTGCCGTGTCTTATTAACATCGATTTTAATTAAACGTCGTGCATCGGCCAAACGTAAATGTCCCACTTTAGCATTTTCGGCCACCAGAATATTTTTATAATCTAAATAAGCTTGAGGCACTATACGTGCCACACTGCAGAGTTTACGTTCATCTTCACTAAGTTTAGCAAAACCGGGTAAACCTTTAAGAATATGTGAAAAAGAGAGATTTTTATTGAAGTTCTTGAAAAAAAAAAAAAATAAATAAAATAAAATTTAGTTTACCAAATACATCCATGGGAGCAGCTTTCTTACGCGGCAAAGCATTCGTGGTGGGTGCTATAAAATATGTACCACCTAGCGCCTCTAATGTTGTATTGGCATTTGGAATTAATTTACGCCAATCATATTGTGCACGTAAACGCTCATTTTTCACTTTTTCCCTTTGTTCGTGCAAACGTTTCTTTTTCAATTTAAAATATAAAGATCCACCAATCATGGTGCGTACACCATTTTGCCTTAGTTCATATAAGCTATAAGAAAATTTGGTATTAACATAAAAATTTTAAAAAAATTTTAATTTTTACTCACCGAAATATGGTTTTCTGTAAATCACTAAAATATTTTAAACCCTCCATTAGCAAATCAAATTGTATGGGTTCACACAATTGCATAAAAGCCAAAAAACGTTTACAATTCTGCTCGGAACGTAAAGCATCAGCATATTTAGTAATCCAACCCAAACAGCGGTTAGCCATTATTAAACCATGATCACGCATAATTTTATAGCGACGTTGACGTTCCCTAACCGAACAAAATGTACAAAATTAAAATCATAAAAACTGTAACCAAAACTAAAATACCTTAAACGATGATTATATGATCTTACTAAAGCTAATTTCAATTCCTCTACACATGCAGAAGTGTTTTCATCTACCGCTCCTTCTATGGCAGGTATATTGCGTACTGTATCTTCTGATTCTAATATGGTGGTTAAAATACTTTCGGCAGTTACATCGTAGGGTGTATCAAAGTCACCGCGGGCACTACGATAACCAGCCATCATTTTGAACTGCATAGAAGAGATGTCATCATGTCGGGGAGGATCTACTGAGCGCATTTTAACCACATAGGGCATATTTTCGGGCATATATGTTTGACTAGCATGCTGCAGACCCAATAAACGTTCAAATATGCCACCAAAATAGTTATCATGATAATGTTGGCGGCATTCTGCCACCGAATAACGATACTGTAATGCCTTGGACACTGCCTCCCAATTGCCATAACCTTGTGTTTGCAGGCTGTTTAATAAAATACGTTCATCTCTTGCTGTCCACTTGCCGGGGCCGGGAAATATTTGTATATCATCTTTGATGATAATATAGGCATGATTATTGTAATGTTTTATAGTTTCCCTGCCAGTGGCAAAGCACTGCAGACACAATTCTGCCGAGCAATCGGCACATTTTACATAAGGCTCTTGCAAAGCCAAATGGCAACAGGCACATTGATGATCATGACTACAAAGTTGCTTAAAGTCTTCGGCAGTAGTTGTATGTTCGATTTGCTGTTCCAAACGATGGTTAAATTGTTGCGGATTGTAAGAGGCCACCAAATATTTAGTGTCCGGTGTCACTAAAGCCTTAATAACTTTCTTTTTACATTTCTTTTTGGTCACCGGACGAGCTGTTTCATGTTAAAAGGCAATTTATTTAAAGAAAATCCTCAGCAAAAGGATTAAGTAAAAGTATTTAAAGTTTTTATAATAATTCTCAAAAAGGCGCTTGTTATTATTAATTAAACATGTTATATTCAACAAATTTTCCTTACCTTTGGGAAATTGCAAATCGGCAGCATCTTCCTCCACCATATCAACAGGATTCATGAAAGACATGTTGCTCGGTATTAAATGTGTTCGCTTGTAAAAATTAATAAATAAATTATATTTTTAACACAATAATTGTTGAATTTTAATACAAATTTTCACTTTTTCTCGAAAATTAGTACAACTTTTTAAGCGGCGTTTTGTTGTTGCTGTCTATAAAGTGTTGTCAACTATAATAATGTTTACAAATTTTAGAGCGTTTTGGTACTAGAAACATAAATTTTAAAATAATATAACATTTAATTAAAATTTATAGTAAAACTCCGATTATATTTCTAAAATAAACATATTTAAACAAATATTAATGGTTTTAACAATTAAAATAGCAAAAGCAAATAAAATATTCTTACTTTTAAATTATAATAATGCTAAGTTGACATTACTGTTAAAAATGACAACAAAATTATCGATAGCTGCTATTACAGGGTTGCATATAAAAAGTATCTGTTTATCTCAGCTGTTTAGCTATTGTGAATGATTTTTACGACATTTTGTTTGTGTAAACAAATTGAATGTCAAATACTATTCAATAATTGCTAAAAAAAAGAAAAATTATTACAAGATTCGAATTTAAAGTGTTTTATTTTTAACAAATTATAAAAATTTCAACCAAATCTTATTTATTAATTGTTTTTGTATAAATTTATTTAACAATTTGTGAGAGTTATACTTTAAATAAATGAAAAAATTGACGAAAGTTTTAAAGAGCTTGTTGCCATGTGTTAATTAAAAAGTCAACGTAGTTTTTAGTTGAAATTAATTAAATTGAGTTTAATTATCTTAAATTAAACAAATGTCTTTGGACTTGACGTTGTCTTTTGAATCGGAAGCTGTGAAAACTATCGACAATTTACCAAAATATTGTGATTTTGTAAGTTTTTGTTGGTGGAAGAATTGTGTTTGGAAGACGACTATCGTCTGTTGCACTATGGCAAATGCAGTGTAATTGGAAAGTTGCAAGTAGCTTCTGATGGTAATTTTTTATTGGAAAACGTTCGCATAACTAATTTGCCAAAGTAAGTGCATTTACGTTTCAAATAGTACATTGAAACGATTGCAAACTAGATGAAAAGATAGGTAGACAAATAGATAGATAGATAGATAGATAGATAGATAGATAGATAGATAGATAGATAGATAGATAGATAGATAGATAGATAGATAGATAGATAGATAGATAGATAGATAGATAGATAGATAGATAGATAGATAGATAGATAGATAGATAGATAGATAGATAGATAGATAGATAGATAGATAGATAGATAGATAGATAGATAGATAGATAGATAGATAGATAGATAGATAGATAGATAGATAGATAGATAGATAGATAGATAGATAGATAGATAGATAGATAGATAGATAGATAGATAGATAGATAGATAGATAGATAGATAGATAGATAGATAGATAGATAGATAGATAGATAGATAGATAGATAGATAGATAGATAGATAGATAGATAGATAGATAGATAGATAGATAGATAGATAGATAGATAGATAGATAGATAGATAGATAGATAGATAGATAGATAGATAGATAGATAGATAGATAGATAGATAGATAGATAGATAGATAGATAGATAGATAGATAGATAGATAGATAGATAGATAGATAGATAGATAGATAGATAGATAGATAGATAGATAGATAGATAGATAGATAGATAGATAGATAGATAGATAGATAGATAGATAGATAGATAGATAGATAGATAGATAGATAGATAGATAGATAGATAGATAGATAGATAGATAGATAGATAGATAGATAGATAGATAGATAGATAGATAGATAGATAGATAGATAGATAGATAGATAGATAGATAGATAGATAGATAGATAGATAGATAGATAGATAGATAGATAGATAGATAGATAGATAGATAGATAGATAGATAGATAGATAGATAGATAGATAGATAGGTAGTAGATAGATAGATAGATAGATAGATAGATAGATAGATAGATAGATAGATAGATAGATAGATAGATAGATAGATAGATAGATAGATAGATAGACAGACAGATAGATAGATAGCAGGATCGATCGAGTATGAATGATATTTACTGTACTTTCCAGATCTAATTTGTACCAGAACTACAATTATATTGAAAACTGAAAAATGTTTACTTTTAGGGAGGTTTAAAACTGACTAAAATTATGAATCTTAAATTTAAGTACTCATTCACACAACAAAAAAGTTTACATTAATAAAACACTCTGTTCTCAATTTCAGCGAATATTCACTACCCGAAGGCACGCTTAGTATACGACTATTAACCTTTTCATATTTTGGCACACAACTAATTAACAATAAGCACGTAGAAATTACCGGAGAATTAGTACTTTATAATACCAAAAATCCTCAATATAATCACTGTACACTTTTGACTTCCAAAGGTGTCATACAGCAATTAAACAATACAACAAATGAAGAGGAGTACAATAAACTATTGAAATATTTTAACGATACCTACAAACCAGCCATAAAAGTTTGGTTCGTACAACCGATCAATAGAGCTGGTGATTTAATACAACGTAATCTGGAATTAAGAATGTTACACAAATAATTACTCTAGAAAATGAGTCAATATTTTATAGAATCGAAAAGTAAACAACCGATATTTTTTAGTTTCAATAGAATTTTAGAAAACCAAGAGATTTTAGATTATGATTTGTTTATAAAAGATTTTCAAGAAAATTTTGAGCAAGAGCAACAAGATAATTGGTGTAAATATTGGAATAAACAGGGTGAAGAGCAAGTACTAAAGACATGGAATGAAAAGTACAAAGATTATTTGAAAACAGAACAGGAAAGTGAAGAGCAACAAGATCAAGAACAAGAAGAAAATTGTCCTAAAGAAGATAAGGAAACATTTGAAAAAGAAATTGAAACAGCAAATACATCTACATCAGCCGATATATTATTACCCGAAAAGTCGTGGGAAGATTTATGGCAAGAACATAGAGAAGAAATCTACTGTGAACAATATTTAATATTTACCACTATATATTACAATTATTTTTTGGATTTGAAAAAATCTTGTGAAACTCCCCAACCCATTGCCGAAGATCTAGAAGAAGTAGAAGAAGAGCAGGAGGAAGAAGCAGATTTGCTAAGCTCTCAGTCAAAACTAACAGAAGAATTGGAACAATTAAAAATTTTAGGTTTACCCACATCCTTCGGTGGCAGACCACAAAATTCTAGTAAAAAACAAAAACCCCGTAACAAAACCATACACTATAGTGATTATTTCTCAGATTCCGAAATGGATAATGATTCAAATGGTAGTGATTTTGAGGAATATGATAAAGAGCAGGATGCCAAAGAAATAGAGGAGGACTCATTACATGGTGTGCAAGAGAAACCCATTAGCAAGCAACAGAAGAAAAAAAGAAATCGTAAATTGAAAAATGTTCCCTCTTTTATCTTGGAAGAAAAGGGTCTTCTAAAGTATTGGCGTAAACGTTTCAGTCTCTTTTCACGTTTCGATGAGGGCATACAGCTGGATCGAGAAAGCTGGTTTTCTGTTACCCCAGAAAAAGTTGCCAAACATTTAGCCGAACGTCTTAAGTGCAGCATAATTGTCGATGGTTTTTGTGGCAGTGGGGGCAATGTCATACAGTTTGCCTTTACTTGCGATAAGGTTATAGCCATTGATATAGATCCCGTCAAATTGGAAATGGCTAAACATAATGCAGAAATTTATAAAGTTTCCCATAAAATCGAGTTTATTTTGGGTGATTTTCTTCAACTAGCAGCGGGGGGAAAACTTAAAGCTGACATTGTATTTTTAAGTCCTCCCTGGGGTGGTCCAAAATATAAAAATAAAAAAGAATTCGATATAGAGAAATATTTGTTACCCGTTAAAGCTTCCGAACTAGTAGCTACTTCCAGAAATGTTTCGGAAAATATAGGTTTATTTCTACCGCGCAATTCAAGTGTTAAACAAATTGTTAAACTTGCTGGCATTGGCAATCGCTGTGAAATTGAACATAACTATTTGGATTCACGTTTGGTGGCCATTACCGCTTTGTATGGCGAGGAAATATTGAGCAAAAAGGCAACAACTTAAGTGCATTATAGAATAAGTTTAGTTTTTTTTTTTTCACAAACTAACTTATAATATAACTAATAAGGTATGTATGAATAACTGGTTGATTAAAGATTCGTGTTATGAGTGAAATTACATATGTATGTGATAAATTTAATGTTAAATTTTTCAAAAAGATTAATTTAAAAATAGGTATTTAAATTGAATATATTTATAGGACTTTTTCCAAATATTAGTAGTGCTAGATAGAAAATTGTCGATAACCCAAATCAATCAAATTTTATAGTTCTATTTAAATTTTTGCTTAATTTTCAATAATCAATTTTACAGATTTATCTTAAATTTTATTGTTACAAGAAAAGTTTACATAAAGTATAATTTATCTATATTCTCTTTTTGTATTTACAGATATTACAAATAGACGATATATTTTTAATAATAAGAAAACTAATAAATTATAGCGTTATCTTAAATTTTATTGTTACAAGAAAAGTTTACATAAAGTATAATTTATCTATATTCTCTTTTTGTATTTACAGATATTACAAATAGACGATATATTTTTAATAATAAGAAAACTAATAAATTATAGCGTTATTGGAAAACTAACAAATATCGAAGGAACATTTTTTCTTTCCAAGGTATGTATCATATTATCATTTTATTTATTTTTTAACATTAAAATTATAAAACACAAAGTAAAGGTAATCAGAAATAAAAAGAAAAAATTGTACAAAAATTTATATCTTCATTGATATCTTAAATAAAAATATAAATAAATTAAAATGTAGTATGTTTTAGTTAGTTAAATTATAATTATACCCTACACCACTTCAGTGGGGAGGTTTTAGGTGTGTCCTAAGGTTTTAAAAGCCTAAAATATTGGTCCTAGACCCACCTTAAATAATCACTTTCTGTCGTCTGTCCGTCTCTATGTCCATGTAAGATAATAAGATAATTTGATAAAATTTGGCACATCTCTTGTCCCAAGAACGCCTATTAGAAATGGTTGAAATCGATCCAATATTTCATCTAGCCCACCATACAATTGTACCTCCAAATAAGGCTTTTTGGCTCATAATTATGTTAAGCTTTCGTTTTACTTTTCCTAAAGTAGCAAAAAACAGAAATACATACATAATTCCACTTTCAATCGATATACAATTCTGCGACTAGAGGGATAGTATATCTATTTATTAAATTTCTAAAACATTAATAAAGTTAACAATAGAAATTAATCTTTTAATTGCTCATACTTTTAACAAACTTATTTATTTTTCAAAATCCAATCAACAGCTTCTGAAAAATTCTCTACCAAGGCAGTGGGTGGTGGTTCAGCCACTACATCGGGCAAATATTTACCAGTTTTAACCTGTAATCCTTTAAGGCCCACCTTCATAGCACCAACAATATCATCTTTAGTATCCTACACAAACACAAACATCATTATTATCAAAATAATCTTCATAAACATAAAGCAAAACTTACATCACCAATCATAACGCATTCTTCCACATTTATATCATCGGACAAGGCACTTTTAAAGAAATACTCATTTGGTTTACCAATTAAAATGGATTTAGTACCGGTAGCATATTCTAGACCTTTGACAAAACAGCCAGGACCTAAAGCCAAACCATCTTTACGTTTATAGTATTTACCTTCGTGTATGGCAATTAACTTATGTTCCTTGTTGGCCAATAATATACTACAAGAAGAACAAATCATAGCAAGATTTTTATAAGGTAAGTGAATAAAGGTTAAACTTACTTAAAAGCTTTATTAAGATTTTCATAAAAAAATTCATCGGGTGCCAAACCTATAGCCACTGAATCGTAAGGTTTTCCTTCATCATTTGCTGGAAAATCCGAACGTGCATCTTTGCTTACCAAATAAAAGGGATTTAGGTTTTCTCTTTTGATATATTCTACCGCCGCACTTAAGGAACTGTGTATTTCATCTTTATCCACTTGGAAACCAATAGTTTGTAAACGTTTTAATAAAGTTTGTCGCGATTCTTTAGTGGTGTTGGTGACAAATTTAATCATCACACCCGAATCACGCAATCTGTCGAGGAACAAAATTTTATAAATATTTCTTATACTAGAATACAAAACCTAACCTTTGAAGGGCATTAACAGCATCTGGTGTTGGTTGGTCTTCTACATGTAGAGTACCACTTAAATCGATTAAAGCTGCTTTAATAGGCATTTTACTTTTAATTGAATAATTCCATAAGTTTTTATAACGTTTAATTGTAAACAATTGCTGCTTATGATGATATTGGTTTCGGCAGAAGGCAGACAAATATTTTGTATACATTATTGTGAATGATTATGAATTATAAATTAACCCTTCAGCTGGTGAATGGGGGACATAGCTGACTAGTAGATTTTATAAATTAAATTTACATAACCTCTCGATATCTTAGGTTAGATTTTCAGGTTACAGAAAAGTTGATCCGTTTTGGTCCCCTTAAGAGAAGAAGATGTAGATTAAGTATAGACAGAGAATAAATGAAATTTCTCGAGATATGAAATCATATATAGAGAGAAGAGCTTATAAGCCTAAATGACTAAACATTGAGATGTTCTAATCTTGCACTAGAGACCTAGATCGTTAAAGAATTGATGTCCGAGTGCGTTAAACGAGTAGTCCTGTATTTATTTAATCACATGGTTAGTTAGGGAAAACCAACACATTTTCGTACATGGCTGACTTTGGTTCATGTTTAATTACTTTGAACAAGTAGTTAAGCTATTTAAACTTTAACCATCACTCGTTACTTAATCTTCATATTATATCTGAAGCATTTCCCGACGGCAATCCACAGCCACACTAATGGTGTCTGAATGATCTGATAGTTACATCCAGAGAAAGTTTTGCAAAACTGCCATCTCAGAAGCTGCTCGCTTTATTCCTACTTGTCGAATATCCCTACTGCGGCTGTACTTAGCAGTAGAAGCATCCAAGCTTGCAGTTGAACGCTATAGCATTCAAAATAACAACCAAGTTGATCTAGATGCGCCCAACTTTACCAACAAATCAATAGGTTGGTAAATGAAGACATGGAGAAGAATTACACTTAATGAACTGTAACATGAGTTCTGGTGTTAGTGAGCTGTAGTCTACAGCTGATTGGTCCTGACGGAATTTTAATGCTGATGTTAAAACACCTTGGAGAGCGGGGAATTCAGTAACTGACTATGGTTTTCAACATGTCATAGAGTAGCCTTTTAATACTCGAAGGCTGGAAAAATGGTAGAGTAATTCCATTTCTAAAACTCGGATTTACGGAAGGACATTCCATACAGATAAGATGTCCAAGTGCTTTACGTGAACACTTGCCAACCATTGGGTGAGCCGACTAGATGACTCACCACTGCCCCCTTTGTGTTTCTTACATGTCGGTGACAATTTTTGTAAACGTTGCTCAAGTACTCGAGATATCTAATCCAGAATCAATGCTGCCGCGTTACGGCGGCAGACCGAAACACGAATAAGCCGAGGACTTTGTACTTATTCACAAAGAAACACTGTGGTAAATCTGGTACAAACAGAGTAAACCCTGGAAAATTCAATGGTATTACGTGTATAAGATAACTTTCCAGCATACTTCTCATTCATTCGACACACTTAAGAAAACAACATCCGAATCACTTACTCCTGGTATACTGGTGGGCATATTCCGCATACCATACATTCATCCTGTATCATAAACACTTAACACTCGTTTCCAACGTTTAGTCCCACAGTCACTCCTGGTCACACTGGGGTATCTGTTGACTCCGGCAACAGCATCGAACTTATCCACAATTTTAGACTTTACCGTGCATCAGTCTTTAAACGACATTCTCTTCCCAAACCACAGTGGTTATCCTTTCCAATAACCCCGTCCAGACAAAGTACAAAATTCTGCACCGTGGACTAGCTGTTCCCGTAGTACCAGATTATTCTCTGGTTCGACCCCATGTCAAATCATTCCAAAGAAAGGCCGAGGAAACTTGTGGTACACCTCTTTTCCTCGGTTTCATACAGACATATATCCCTCCTGTGATCTCCCCGATCTGTCTTGTCACTAAACAGCAGCTCATTGCCGCATGGTTTCCGCAAAAAAACATTAACCGCGATTGCCACTCATATCTTACAAGGCTTTCACAGCCGCCCTGTGAAAGGTCGGTCCCAGTAGCGCTTAAACTGTCTGAAGCTTTCGACACTGTCATTAATACCACTTGCAATCCACAATGCTAATCAAAATGAAGAGATGGATCGTGAATTATCTGAGTGACCGTCAGTCCTTCGAACAGTTTAGAGATAAACGTTACAGACCTCGCTGACTGTACTATCATGGCGACGAGCCACAACGTTCTGGTAAATGGTTATTTCGACGAAATACATACATCAGACAATGTAATGTTGACCAAACAGGGATTGAGCAACAGGCTTAATGCCTATTGGTCACGCATAGATCGTACCGTCTCTAAAGAATGTTCAGCATTTGGTCAGGTACCAACCACATTTTCAACCGCTTAGCAAATTCTACTTCACTTTGTCCTATCTATCTATCTATCTATCTATCTATCTATCTATCTATCTATCTATCTATCTATCTATCTATCTATCTATCTATCTATCTATCTATCTATCTATCTATCTATCTATCTATCTATCTATGGATTTATGAACACATCGAGTTGAAGTAGGACAGTTTTTTTTTGACATATTGCTGTAAGTCCGGTATCAATAGATAACACATGAATATGATACGGTACATCTATCACCATTCAACCTATTACACAACTCTATTATCGGACACATTGACCTAACCGCATACATTCACTTCTACTTGGTTGGATGGACTTTGGGTTTCAACTATAAAGAGCAACCTTTTCAATAATCCATACAACACGAAACATTGTCCTGCAATGGCACTTCGTCTTGACAACTTTTTCCCACTCGAATCCCGTTCAAACAAGCGGGAATTCCTGCAACAATCTTGATATAGTATGTATACGTGTCATGGATTTGATTGCAGCTACAAGTCAGTCTGATTCCTAAAAGTGTTGATACGTCTATTGCATTTAGTCTGAATGTTGTAGCAGCGATACGAGAAATTAGACGTATGACTCGAAGATCGTGTACCTTCCTAACGATGCTTCTTCTCTCTGAAAACTTCTCTGCCTTAATGGGTAGGTCCTCTGAATTTCGTCAGCACCTAATTGTTGTGATTAAGCATAATGAGTCTGGATTGCATAGAATTGATAGACACTGATCAAAAGAATTCGGAGCAGAATTTCCGGAATAGTCTGTTCCTTAAAAGAAAAAAGAATAATAAAGAAAACATACATATTATGTACGTGTAAAGTCGGTATTGCTTCGATCCTAAACTTTCTGAATAATACGCGTTGTATCCATGTTTATTTTAGTATTTCATTTTAGGAATTGTTAACAAAATGGTTGAGGATTTGTAAACGTTTAACATGCTATCGAGAGAAAATACATCTTACGGAAAGGTTAGGAGATAGCATTTTTTTTAAACTATTTTAAACATAACATTTGTATTCCTTTGATGTTATAATTTAGCTCTAGAATTTATAAACCTTTAACAATTATATACGCTTTTTTTTAAAAAAGGGTTAAACATGGCAATATTTCAATCTTACTGGCAAATGAACATTCCAAACAAATACAAAATTCGTTTGTAACACAATTTAACGTGGGGAAGCTAATGATAAGCAACCCTTTCCTCGACACGGTGTGATGTTTCCAACTTAAATAACTTATTGTCTGTTTATTTAAACTAATGATGATATAATTATTTAACTCGCAGTAATTTTACTAAACAAGACATTTTAAATTTATTCTGAAGTATAATTAAAAATTGTTAAAATCTTAATATGTATTTTATAAGAAGCTTTAGTAGCAGGTTATTTAATATTGTTGAGATTTCTGTTTTTGATTATAATTAAAAATACCTGTATATGCCACAATTAGATAACAGTAATAAGTCTTAAGAATTTTTTTTGCTCTGTCTGATGGTCACTTGTTATGATTTAATTTTTTTTTTTGCCAAAACAAGGATTGCTTCAGCAAAACTGACCAAATGAACAAAGACTTTGTAACATTTTTAATTTCATTCATGTGTGTGGATGTCCAAACATTTTAATCTCTCTAAATTGGATTAAGTACTTTTTTAAAAGGTACTCCTTTGTTTTCAAACAAAAATATTATTTTAGAGCTCACACAACAATGTCGTTATCACTCTTTCCCATTTAATGTACTCACATCATCTTACAGGATTTGCATCATGTCCATTTTGTTGTCGTCTCCTCCTGTTTGTATTACATTGTTATTGCAAATTAAATCTTGTTGTCTCATTTTTTCTCTCTTTTGATTTCAAAAGCTTCATTTGATATTTTGTGAAGTATTTTTTTGTGTTGGTCAGAGCTTCAAAGGATTGAAAGTTTAGTCTTTCGCTTGTTTATGATGGCAATTATTTAGAATATTACTTTAGAATTTCTCTTTCGTATCCAAAAAGTTTGATAAAACCCGCTTTTGGCCATATTTGAGAAGTTGTAACAGAGAAGATAGATAGATAGATAGATAGATAGATAGATAGATAGATAGATAGATAGATAGATAGATAGATAGATAGATAGATAGATAGATAGATAGATAGATAGATAGATAGAAATATAGATAGATAGATAGATAGAATAGAATATAGATAGATAGATAGATAGATAGATAGATAGATAGATAGATAGAGAGATAGATAGATAGATAGATAGATAGATATAGATAGA
>NW_023994648.1:185000-259109 GCF_015586225.1 Lucilia sericata
TAAGCTCAAGAGATTACTTATTTATGGTTTATTAAATGTACTCACTATTTACGTATTATTTTCCAAAAAAAAAAAAACATTCTTGTTTTTAATTATGGTCAAAAGTAAGTTTGTTTATAACAAATATTTGGCAAAATACTTGAATAAAATAATTTGATGGGTTAAGAAATTTAGTCATAAGTAAAAATATAGAAATAATAGTTATGTTACATAAACCTATTACAGATTTTATGTGTTAAATAAAAAAACCTGCAAATTTGGTTTTGTTTTAAAAAGAAAATCTCTTTAACACCAAAACGGATTTCATAATTAAAGTTAAATGTAAAACCTTAAAGTTTGAACTGCAGGAAATAATATCGTGTTACTATAATCCACACAAATATATAATTAAACCCTATATATTTATAATTCTTTCATAATAAATTGCTGCAAAAAAAAAAAAAAAAAAAAAAACAAATCATCATCATATTCATGGTTAATTTATGACAATTAATTCCACTTAACTGCATCAAATAAATTACATCTAATAAATTCAGACAAACTATTTTTACCCAGCTAGACAAACATGCAGACAATAGAATCAAAGTCATAAATCTGGCATAACATTCGACAAAAATTAGCCAAAAAAGGGACGGACACCTGTGCTGGAACAAATTTCAAAGTAAACTTATTAAAAACCAAAAATCATTTAAAGCGAAACAACAAAATAAACCACCCTTCAAATTAGGACACCCTTCCTTAGCTCGCCTTAGCAAGTATTCAGCAACTGGTAAAACAAAATCATATATACACTGTGAGAAATAGTATAATATAAAAATAACTGAAATAATTTATTTTCAAAATTAACTACAACTCAGAGCTGATATAATAACTTTCAAGAAATCTCTCTATATCAACCAATATCTCTCCAAAATAACATTCATTTAACACAAAATTTCTTTCAGTGTTTGCTTTTTTATCACTACAAAAGAATTTCATATAAAAAATGTTCTACTAGAGCATCAAAAATGAGGGGGGAAATTAGATCAAACGAATTGTTAAGATGAGTTGAGCAAATAAGTTGATAAATACAAGATTTGCCCGTTGTAATAGAAAAACGCTTTTAAAGACGTTATGGCGAAAAAGGCAAAAAATGTAATAACACAAGAAAAAAGAAGGTCGTAAAACAAGTGTAATAGTCTATATTGACGTTGTATTGTTAGATTTTAGTACCTTTTTTTAAGATGTACTATATACACATTTAAGTACTAAAAATGTGATTAACAGCACATTATGGTGGTAATATTAACAAATTTAAGTAGCAGAAGATTAAGGGCCAATAAAAGCCAATAAAGTGGCATTGTTCAAATTTGAAATATAGATAAGCGATGACGGATAAGCGGCCCTGAGTTACAGTAAAACAGTTAGAAACAGTTGTTAAGTCTGTTAAAACTATCCAAAAATATGTCCACATGCTCTACATTCGTCTGAATCCGCACGTCCAATTTTGTATAGCTGTGCCCGTAATCCTGTGTTTCATTATTCCAAGAGGCCTTATGGGATTCTCTCACCCATACTTTTAGTTCAGCATTCGTTGCATCGAATGGTTTTACGTTTGTCAGGTTAACTACCTCGAGCTCCCTGCCCTTTAAAGCTAATACATTCGCCCTTTCGATGCCGACTACTCCCGAGTGGCCTGGTACCCATATGATGTAAACCTTACCTCTGGGAGAGTACTCAGTTCTTACTATCCAATACGGTCTTAGGATTAACTTTATCTCCTAACATTGCCCTAATAGCACTCTGGCTGTCGGTAAATATGTTAAGCCCTGAGGGTGGCATATTTATTCGAATTCAATTTACGCATTCCATCATTGCTCGAGCCTGGAAGTTTGTAATATTGCCTTAATAGGCTTCTGGTTGTCGGTAAATATGTTAAGCGCTGAGGATGGCATATTTATTCGAATCCAATTTACGCATTCCGTTATTGCTCGAACTTCCGCCTGGATGTTTGCGTTGTGATTAGGTAAACGGTGGTATATGTCTGTTTCTGGGTCTTCGATGTAGAACCCCAGGCCCATTTTATCCCCCAATTTAGAGCCATCCGTGTAGCAACGGATTCCTGGGATCAGTGTTTCAAAGTTTTCGACATATTCTGTGTCTGGTAGTACTTATGGCATCAATTATACCCAAGCAGTATGTGCGTTGAACTCCCTGTAGTAGTTTGATATTACACTTTTTGTCCAGGGAAGCGTAAGATAAAATTGGTCTAATTACACTTTTATAAAGCCAATGTATCTAGGATTACACCTAAGTACTTAACTCTGTCCGTCACTGGTATCTACTTGCCCAGTAAACAGGGTTCAGTATACTTAAAAATTTTTGGCTTTCTTGTGAAAAGGCCTCTCGGTTGAGCCCAGCTCAAGGCCAAGGTTCAGAGGCTCCTCAGCTCTTCTACACAAGTAGTTTAGATCCTTTCCCCTTAGAAGTATTACGATATCGTCTGCATAGCAGACAATTCTTAGTCCCTTCTCGGTTAGGGTCCTTAGAAGGCTATTAATCGTGGTAACCCAGAGTAATGGAGACAAAATGCCACCCTGTGGTGTACCGTGCTTATCCATCTGTTCCTTAACATGTAGTTGATTTTGTTACGGAGCATCCAGTCAACATAAAACTGGTCTAAGTATTGAATAAGAGTATCAGTGATACGACTAGGGAATTTGGGTAAATGACATTTCTAACGCATGCGGATCTCTTTGGACAAAAGTTTTTAAAAACCATTGATATCCTAAAGTACTCTTTGTCGATATTATAATAGACGATCGAGTTATGAATATCCAAAATCACTTTGTATCCCAAAAGAATATTCGATTGATTGGATTTTTCTCTAAGATTTAACTATCTCCAAGATTCAATAATCATTCAGGAAACTTTTGAGCTCATGGAGTTCATAAAGCCTTGACCCAAACTTGTGCAGATCCTATATTAAATTTTATTGAAACTTAGAACTTTGGAAAACAAACTCTATATTATATTTAAGGCCAAACATAGTAACTTTAAGAGTTTTGAATGCTTTTCAAGATTTTCCAAGTAATTCGAAATAATGTTATTACCATGATGAGGGAGCTCAAGAGGACATAGAGAATGCAAACCTCAAATTAGGTTTGGTAGATATACTTATTTTGATATAATCTTTCAAAACGAAGAAGACAACCTAAAATTAAGTTTGTTCGGCGTTTTATATAAACTTCTTACTGAACTTTCGATCATAATTCAGATAATTTGGAATAGTTTATAATTGTTTTTAATTACTGAAAATATCAGTGCTATTTACATTCAGGTTAAATTTCAAATCTTTCTGTGGTTCATTCTATTTTGTTAATTATGTAATAATATTTGGGCTTTTTTAGTCGCGTCCTATCGCGACTATAAACGTTTAATCGCTTTAATTCGGACGACAAATTTCTTTTAAACTAGTCTTTATGGATCAATAAAGAATATTAATGGTTAATTTTACTCTTTCACTTGTTGCTATTACATTTTTATTGTTCTAAATATTTTGTCGATATAAGAGAACTCTAAATCGGAAGGTGTACTTTAGCGATAGATTCATTAAGTATATTGCTAAGATACTTAATCAAATTTAAAGTTATTGAATTTTGTTCCAAAACATTCTAAAATCTTTCCGCCCTTCAATCTGAGCTGAGATTTTAGTTCAAATTCATTAAGTTCTTGAATAATTACAGGTTATATGTTAAAACTAAATATTTATTAAAAAAAGATCGGTGGGCCACGTGTCTGAACGATACTGTATTTAACATATTGAAAACAATGTTTGCAGCTGAGTTTACTACTGTCAACTTAAACACTCGAAAACTGTTAAAAATTGTACTCGTTGTTGTTCTTACGCTATAACTATGATCCCTTAAAGTCAAAATAAAAAAAAAGAATAATCGTTATCTTCCCCTCTATTCCCTTCAAACATTTGTCAAACATTAATGTTACGCTTATTACACCAAAAATTACAAAATTAAATACCAACATCATAAAGGGTGACTTTATTTGCTTGATTCCGCTAACAAAATTGTCCGCAACGGATACGATTTAAACGATTACGAGTTGCTAAACGAGAAGAAACTTGACAGAATCCTAATACGGTTGTGGCAAAGTGTAGCATACAGAAAAAGGGGTTGTTAAACGTTGACACTGTCGAGTACTTACTATATAACTTAGTAGGGATTTGAAAAGGAACACGTGTTTGTTTTCTAATAAAATATACATAAATAAAATGAAATCATTGTCAACGTTATTTGTTAAGATATATATAACAAATTACCACGTTATTTTTGTTGTTGTTTTTATTGTTTTTTATTGTTCATTATTATATTTCGAGCAAATAAAATGTCAATTACCCGACAATAAGTTTGGCATTAGAGCTGTTAACAACACCGATGACAACGGCGATAATGTTGCAAAGAGGAGGGTAAAAAACTGTTTAGGAGTTATTAGATGATGATGATGATGTCGTTGATATCTGTGGCGACAAGTGCCAAGCGATTTAAATATATGTTTATAGAGTTGAAATGTTCTTTAATGTTTATGTTGATTTCATTGCAGGTTAAACTTTTTAATATTGAAAATACAATATTTAAAAGATTACAACTGATAGAGTAGTAACACGTGACTTTTTTGTAAGAATATACTGATTATCTGTAGCAGTTCTTTGAAATGATGGGAAATTGAGAGGCAAACTAGAATTAATAAAAGAAAGTAGGAGTTGTTTTCAATAAATCAAACATTTTTCAATTGCTATATCAGTATCTTAAGTATAATTTGTTTTAAAAGTAGAACCCACTACTTCTGAAACCGATTGCATTTGAATAAACAAAGTCGTCGTTACATGTCTTCCTTTTTAGTGGACTCTGAGGAAGATGGTTCCAAAATCATAGATGATCTTCCCTTGAGTCTTTCGAAATGACGGTAGAGAATGATAGTTATCTTTCTGGGACCGTCTATTGCTGTTATATATAGCTGCTCGTCTGAACGTGAAATAAGCTTAATGTAGCCTTGATACCGTGCAATATGATCTTCTCTTGAGTCTTCCGATAGTTATCTTTCTGGGACTGTATATTGCTGCGCCGAACGCTCGACTGCACAAGAAATAAGCTTAATGTAGCCTTGATACCAGGCCATATCTTTACATGGCGTGGAGTTTCTGGGTTATCCCGGACATATTTCAAGAACGCTCCACTTAGAGCCGTGATAAATAATTTCCAGTATGCTATTATACCTAGATCCCTTGCTACGTCTTTGTAAGATGTTGATTATCCCGGACATATTTCAAGAACGCTCCATTTAGAGCCTTGATAAATAATTTCCAGATATTATGGCAAGATCCCTTGCTACGTCTTGTAAGATTTTGTCTGGAGTCGTAGAGGCATGTTTTGGAACTTTTTGTTCCTGAAATTGACTCGGACGAGAGCGATTTGATGGTAGACTGAGTCGGAATCACTCTGCCAGCATCTGAAACTGGGATTTATACTTGATTGGTTCCTGTAAGTACATGTTGTTTCGATTTTTACGACTGAAACATTATTCCTATAAAAATATACATTTTCTATAAAGAATAAGAAACTTCCGAAAAAGTATAGAAATGGAAAATCTTAAATAAAAGAGAAATTTTTGAATATTTTTTATGAAAAGGAGACATTTTCTATAAAAAAGAGAAATGTTCGAAAATTTTCTATAAAAAAGAGAAATGTTCGAAAATTTTCTATAAAAAAGAGAAATGTTCGAAAATTTTCTATAAAAAAGAGAAATTTTCGAAAATTTTCTATAAAAAAGAGAAATTTTCGAAAATTTTCTATAAAAAAGAGAAATTTTCGAAAATTTTCTATAAAAAAGAGAAATTTTCGAAAATTTTCTATAAAAAGAGAAATTTTCGAAAATTTTCTATAAAAAAGAGAAATTTTCGAAAATTTTCTATAAAAAAGAGAAATTTTCGAAAATTTTCTATAAAAAAGAGAAATTTTCGAAAATTTTCTATAAAAAAGAGAAATTTTCGAAAATTTTCTATAAAAAAGAGAAATTTTCGAAAATTTTCTATAAAAAAGAGAAATTTTCGAAAATTTTCTATAAAAAAGAGAAATTTTTGAAAATTTTCTATAAAAAAGAGAAATTTTCGAAAATTTTCTATAAAAAAGAGAAATTTTCGATAATTTTTTATAAAAAGTGAAACTTTCGATAATTTTTTATAAAAAGTGAAATTTTCGATAATTATTTATAAAAAGTGAAACTTTCGATAATTTTTTATAAAAGGTGAAATTTTCGATAATTTTTTATAAAAAGTGAAATTTTCGATAATTTTTTATAAAAAGTGAAATTTTCGATAATTTTCTATAAAAAGAGAAATTTCCGAAAATTTTCTATTAAAAAGAGAAATTTCCAAAAATTTTCTATTAAAATGACAAATTTCCGAAAAATTTCTGTTAAAAAGAGAAATTTCCAAAAATTTTCTATTAAAATGAGAAATTTCGAAAAACTTTTCTTTAAAAAAGAAAAATTATAAAAAAGAAAAATTTCCGTAAATTTTTCTATAAAAAAGAGAAATTTTCTGTAAAAAATGACATTTTTGAAAATTTTCTATATAGAAAAGAAAAAAATCCACAAAATTTTCTTTTAAAAAGAAAACATTCTCAAAATCTTATATTAAAAACAAAAATTTTCAAAAAAAAGTGAAATTTCCGAAAATTTTATATTAAAAAGAGAATTTTTCTATAAAAAAGAAAAATTTCCGAAAGTTTTCTATAAAAAAGAAAATTTTCCGAAATTTTTTCAATAAAAAAGAGAAATTTCCTACAATTTTCTATTAAAAAGAGACATTTCTGAAAATTTTCTATAAAAAGAGATTTTTTTTTAATTTTCAATTAAAAAGAGACATTTCTGAAAATTTTCTATAAAAAGAGATTTTTTTTAATTTTCAATAAATAAAAAGATAACGTTCTCTAAAAAAAAAAAAAAAAAAATTTGAAAAATTTTCTATAAATTTCTTTAAAAAAAAATCGAAAATTGTTTATGAAAATAAAATTTGTTAAAAATATTCTAATACTTTCTTTTAGACATTTGAAACTTCAATTTAAAGCTTTAAAAGTTGTCGTTATATAGTTGTTGTTGTTGTTATTAGTGCTATTCCAAGAAATAACAAATTTAATATTAGACTTTCTAACCAGTTAAACAAAAAAATTTGCCCACAATCCATTCCATTACCAAAATAAAATGAGCAGCAGCAGAAACCAGTGAAAAATCAGCATAATGCAATTATTATCATGACTAGCATTTTAATTAAAAGCCAATTACGCGGATAAAAAGGGCTAAAATATAATTGTAACAATCACAAACATGTTACCATAACAAACCTCATCAATTGGTAACAACAATGATGCAAAGAATGGATAAATGAATGAATGATTACCATGGGATGGATGGACGGATGGATGGATGATACAACCAGCAGGTTTTAAACCAACAGCACTAATAACAACAAAAATAAAAACTATGTAATGTATACTACCACTTATATAAATGAAAATTTTGGCAACACCAACAACAACAACAATTAAAAACAATATTGCAAATAAATTTTTTTGTTTTTAGCCACTCGACTACATAAATAGTACTTTTTGCAAGTGCAAACAAAACAATTCAAATGAATGAATGAAAGCAGGAAAACAACAAACATCTCTTCTAAAAATTCTAAAACTAATTTGAAAATTATTTGTTGTTTCATTGTTGTGATGCTGATGATTGTTTTGTAACTGATTTAATTGAAAAATATTATTGGCCACCACTTCACCCCAATAAATCCAGAAAAAAAAAAAACAAATTTAAATAGTAGTTGCAATTATAACTGTTTGTTATTGTTGTTGGTTGGCAAAATAAAAACTAATTTGTTGCATTTTCATTAGCGAATGCAATTTTTCTAACTTTTTTTATTTAAAAATTTTCATTCTGAAGTATGCGTGATTGAGATTTTTTTGCAGTGTTTGATAATTGTTAAAAAGTTATAAAAATTTGTAAAATTTTTAATTAAAAACAATAATATCAGCAGCAGTTTTCATTAGCTAGGATTTGTGGAAATTCATTACTGCTAATTGTGATTATTTTTGTTAAAATCGGAAATGGTTTAAAAGGAATTTAAGAGAATGAACGACATCGTAGATAGATAGATAGATAGATAGATAGATAGATAGATAGATAGATAGATAGATAGATAGATAGATAGATAGATAGATAGATAGATAGATAGATAGATAGATAGATAGATAGATAGATAGATAGATAGATAGATAGATAGATAGATAGATAGATAGAAAGATAGATAGATAGATAGATAGATAGATAGATAGATAGATAGATAGATAGATAGATAGATAGATAGATAGATAGATAGATAGATAGATAGATAGATAGATAGATAGATAGATAGATAGATAGATAGATAGATAGATAGATAGATAGATAGATAGATAGATAGATAGATAGATAGATAGATAGATAGATAGATAGATAGATAGATAGATAGATAGATAGATAGATAGATAGATAGATAGATAGATAGATAGATAGATAGATAACACTATGCGACAAAAATAAATACCTGGGAACTGATACAATTTTTCTGAAAGGTTTATCCTAGTAGAACAAAAATTTTTTTTTGAAAGTTGCCAAACACCTCCAAAATCTTAAGTTACGGGTAAAACCCCGGTTTTTCGTACCTTTATGCACTTATAACTCAGTAACATAGTTAAATCTAACCCGATTTTAAGTTTCTCCACGAATTTGGAAAAACATCTCCAAACTTGGACAACGGTGCAAAATTAAAATAAGAAAATATGTTTGCTGTTGAAATTCATACATATCTCTCCAGGTTATTTAAACGTTATATATGTATGTTATTATAAAGGCCTCAGTTTCTGCTTTCTAAATCCGTGGAGAAACTTAAAATCGGTTCAAATTCAACAATGTTACTGACTTATAAGTGCTTAACTGGTTTTTTACCCGTAACTCAAGATTTTGGAGGTGTTTGACAAATTTTAAAAACATATGCTTGTTCTACTCGGATCTACCTTTCAGGAAAATAGTATCACTTCCCAGGTATTTAAATTTTCGTTTATTTTGTCTCACTGTGTAATCCAAAAAAAAAATGCTTAGTTCTATTAGTTAATTTCATATATCCCTATTTTTTAAACAATAATTTAAAGATAAGTTGTGGTTTTAGCAATATTTTAAAATAGTCTATTTAAATATTAATATTTTTGTTAATTAAATTTGCAACTAGTTAAATATTTTATATTGAGCAACAACTACATTAATGCCCTGTTAGCAAAATATAAAATAAAGCTAAAAACTATTAAATTATTAAACTTTTTAATAGAATGAGACTTTCGCCCACTTATACTCCTGGTTAATATTTGTCATACACCTGCAAAATATAATTTCTCGTAACATAAAAAGGGATGAAAGAAAAATACCAGCATTCATAAACATAATTCAATATTTTGACTTTTATAATGGATTATTATATGGTTTATTGATTCCGTACAATAAGCCCAGCATTCATGCCACTTGTACATTTATTTTGGTAGACTTAACACCCTCTTTTTGAAAAAAGACCAACCATCAACAGCAGTTATAATAAATAGTTGTATATACAGACAATGTATTCTATGTAGTATATAAAAATAAAAGATTTTTTTTATTAATAAATATGGAAAATATGTTTTTTTGGTGGTTGAATATAAACTTTTTTTATATGTTTTAAATACACCACTCAAACATAAATACATACATATAAAATACCAAAAAATGTTGTATAATAGATTGTAAATGGGAGTGTGTTTATTTTGTATCGTTTGGATTTACTGTGGATACAGTGTGACAAAGAATTTGTTAACATAAGTAATAATATAAGTTGAAATTTGTACTAAAACGTGAACATACTTTAAAAAATTTTCTTCTGAGTTGTTAGTATTTGAAATGAAAAATCGAAGATCTATAATTCTTTTGATAAACATATTACAGATCTATCTTCCAAGGATTGTAGGAATTTCAGAATTTAGATCTATTTCTGTTACTTATGTACGGTTTTTTTCTGGTTGTGAATAAATAGAACTTGTTTCCGAAAGTATGTCTGATGATCTAAGGTTCGGTAAGGTTAGGTTAAAAGGAGTATCATCATATCAGATCCAAAATATACAGCAAGTAAGACATTATAAGGAATGTAATGTCCTCAAGAAAAATTTTGGTGAAAAAGCATTAAGTACAGAGCGATCTATGAAAGAAATTAGATAGACAGATAGTACAGTGTTCAGAAACTTAGTTTCTTAAAGAATTTGCCAGTCAAAGTTCCTGAACGTAACATCTGGAATAATATCGCTTCTTAGATATGTGGACCTAATTTCAACAAGAGTCCTACGGGGCTTCAATGTATATGAGTCATAAGCCTAATAACAACAGATCGCTAATTTGAAATCAATATCTCATAGCTCTCAAGAATTTCTGTTTCCGGTATGCGATCAGCCATGTCTGATATTTGTGTATAACTATATTGTTCAGTTCCAGTATATAATTTCCAATTTAAATTTAAATTCCCATAAAAATAAGGAAGATATCTGTGATCTTTAAGAAATTGATTTCAGTAAATATACGGAATGATATTAAACTTCTTAAAGGGAACCTCTTCTATCTATCTATCTATCTATCTATCTATCTATCTATCTATCTATCTATCTATCTATCTATCTATCTATCTATCTATCTATCTATCTATCTATCTATCTATCTATCTATCTATCTATCTATCTATCTATCTATCTATCTATCTATCTATCTATCTATCTATCTATCTATCTATCTATCTATCTATCTATCTATCTATCTATCTATCTATCTATCTATCTATCTATCTATCTATCTATCTATCTATCTATCTATCTATCTATCTATCAATCTATCAATATATCAATCTATCAATCTATCTATCTATCTATCTATCTATCTATCTATCTATCTATCTATCTATCTATCTATCTATCTATCTATCTATCTATCTATCTATCTATCTATCTATCTATCTATCTATCTATCTATCTATCTATCTATCTATCTATCTATCTATCTATCTATCTATCTATCTATCTATCTATCTATCTATCTATCTATCTATCTATCTATCTATCTATCTATCTATCTATCTATCTATCTATCTATCTATCTATCTATCTATCTATCTATCTATCTATCTATCTATCTATCTATCTATCTATCTATCTATCTATCTATCTATCTATCTATCTATCTATCTATCTATCTATCTATCTATCTATCTATCTATCTATCTATCTATCTATCTATCTCTATCCAATCCCATTCTGAGAAAAACTTTTAATTTTAAGAATACATATAAAGTTAAACCTTAAAACGACATTTTTTGAAAACATTTGAAGGGATTATATATTAGAGAAATTTCATCCAATTTCTCTTGATTATTGACAGACGCAATGACAGCTATGACTTAACTAAGAAACTGTCTAAAACTTTGTTTTGCTGATATAAAATAATGTCTAAACTCTTCACAGTCACTCTGTTAATAGGGACATCATAGTAAAAATATGAGTTTATACTAAAACCGAAAATGTGTAAGAGATGATAAGCTAACGAAGGATGTACATAAAAATATATATATTTATATTTTGGTTATACACTTATGTATGAATAAATGCATATATCCTTACATAAATACCTACACATGTACATGCATACATACATATGTATATTCATATATATGTAACTGCTATAAAGTAAAATAATACATATGGAATGTTTTATGGATGCGGTGGCGTTTAAAGCTTTTTGATCTTTACAAACGAATGATTTTTAATAACCGTAACAAATAAAAGAATGCCATAAACTTTTGCTCCCTTATTTTAAAACAATATATACATATGTATGTATATAAACACACATTCATACATATGTATTTTTTTATACATATGAATATTTTTTAAGTTGATATAACCGTTCATATATGAATGAATGTTTGTATAAAACTATAAAAAAGTTATGAAGTCAAGGATATTTTTTCGAGCTCATCAAAATGAAGAAATGAAAAGGATTTTAAGGCGATAAATAGTGTAGTGTAGTAGGTTTGTACATGATTCCCTACATAGTGTGGGGGGATTGGTTCTGTAATAGATCGATCTTTAAATTATAAGTTGTATTTGCATTTAATTTTATAATTTCGAACTCTATTGGTAGAGATCGTGTAAAGTATGAACAGATCCCCATAAAATTTGGAAAATGTTTGTGTTAATTGTTTTTTATTTAAAACAGAAGTCCGTTAGATGTCTTTATTTATGAAATACGATATCGTTCTGATATACTCTGGTAGCGCGAGTAAGTTGAAAATTACATCAATTCCGAAAAATATACCTAGGCCGCTATTGATGGCAATTTTGCCAATGTTTTTGCTGGTCCATTTACAAGCACTTTGCTCAAGAACTCGAGCTATCTAATATCTTGCCATAGTAGCCGCGTTGAGGTATGACAGATAATCCCAATACATACCCCGACAAGGAAAAGTCAATCACTTGTTTAGAGTCAATAGAAGGGGTGTATCCAACATCAAACCCTATTGATGTTATGAGGAATGCTCATTTCCCTAAAACATTCTCATCATCCAGTGCATTCGTTAAACTCTTAAAGTGTTACAAACACACTACAGAGATGGCTCTGTTGTTTCGGCAACAACACATATCGACGTAGTTGGTAGTCCGAAGTATGGATCCATTTTTAGTTGACAAGTCTTATTTCAGTGGCAACAATGAACTACTGTGATATACTGAGCATGTTTTAGAGTAATCTCCAACACACTCAACCATGAAGGAAAATTGCCGATGGAGCTTCACTCAGCTCCAAAATATCTCAGTCCATCCAAAACAACTCAGAATCCTCTCATCCATCAGATACAAGTATCTGATGGTATATCGCACACCAACATCATATCCAATCCTTTCATTATGAGCTCAAATCCACAGCCTTACCCTGTAGTTTACACCGCCCCTAGAAGCCAGGAATGGTAACAAGTTGTCGAAGTGCTTTACGTGCCGTGCCGGCCTTATTTCTCGGTGGTCTTTTTCACCCACACTGTGGTAAATCTGGTATGAACAAAGTTTTCCCTTTACATACCTGAACAAGGAAGGAAAATTCAATGGTATCACTTGTATAAGATAACTTTCATCCATCACCACTTCTCATTCATAAGACACACTCATAGAGAACAACATCCGACTTACTCACTCTATATATACGGATGGGTAAGATACAGTCATCCTGTATCATATCACATAACACCAACTCCTTTCCATCGCTTAGTCCCACAGTCACTTCCCTGTGGGGTATCTATTGACTTAGGCAACAGCACCGAACTTATCCTAAATTATTGATTTCACCGTGCATCAGTCCTTTAACCGACATTCTCTTCCCAGGGAGGTAAAGGAAACTTATCCCGTAAATTATATTTCACCCTGCATCAATATTATAACCAAGCGTCCCATTCAGCGAATTTGGGTTTTAACTACAGCCACTACGTGGGTTCTGAAGGCAACTGCGGGCAACTGGCCACCGTTAGTACCATATTATCTAGTGTTCTGATCCGACCCCATGTCAAATCATTCCAGAGAAAGAATGAGAATACATTTGATCATCACCAGTTTATAGACCGCAGCAGCCGTATATAAACGATACCCACATGACCACAAATTTTCGATCTGAAACCAGTGTCTAAAAGTTTCCATCAATTTATGTTTCCATTGTTCGATCGTACACATTGAAGTGTCCAGAGTACATTAAAGACTTGTTCTTCAACCGAATTTGGTGAATTCTCTTATATCCACATATCATATAAATGTTTGGAGTATATTTTGCAAGAATATTTTTTTTTCTAAACATTTGTTGACAAGAGCTCAGCGCCCCACTTATATCCCAGCAACATGTACGCCGATCTTCCCACAGTGGTATTATGTGACTCATTTTTTTAATGAAATCCTCCAGATTATATCTAATTACTCTTTTATAAATCCTGTGTTATAGTTAAAATCCAATTTCAAGCCATTAGTCTCCTACATGGACCTGGGTCAATTATGGACTAAACTTTGCAGAATTTGAGATTGTAATTAAAACATTTTGTCGAATTTTATCTTAATACCATGATTTATAAACGTTTTTTTTTTTTTTGGAAGAGCGATTTTTTGGGTGTGGGGTCGGTCACCCGAATAATCGGGTAATTAGACAGAACGACAAAATTTTGAAAAAAGTCGAAACCAAGTTAGATATTTCTAAAGCATTGAGCCGTGCTGAATTCGAATTTGACCTCAGTCTTTGCCCATCACATCTTTGTGCTGAATTCAAATTTGATCTCAGACTTTCCCCATCATACCTGGGGTTTGACATATGGTATCCTGAATTTTAAAAAACACCATCTTGGCCCTTTTTGGCCCAAGACAACCTTAGTTGTAAGCCTTCTGAAAGTACATTCTGTCAACTTTAAAATAAAGGCTTAACATCTGTAATTCGATTTAACGCTGTCTGTCCGTCCTTTCAACTTCAACGGATGATATCTCAGAAACTACAGCAGATTTTTAAAGAACCTAAGAATGTATTTTCATAAAGGTTTTTTTGTAAATTGTAGACGAAATGTACGAAAAAATACAGTTTTCTTATTTAATTGTTATATCAAGCATTAGGTGAAGATAACTCGAAGAAGAGAGAGGATATGTCAGATGTAGAGCATTTATTTTAAAATTGATAGAATGGAATTTCAAATGGCATACAACATTTTCTAAATAAAGATGTCTTGGCCCTGTACTAATGTCTCATAAACGTGACAAAAAATAACTTTTTTTTTTTTTCAAACTTCAAGACACGATATCTCAAACCCCAGATGTGATAGAGAAACTTTAGGACAACTCAAAGAAGATAGAAGCCATGTCAGATATTAAGCCTTTATTCTAAAGTTAATAGAATGGGTTTTCAGAAATTCACCATCAAAGATTGTAAAATGCTTGATGCTACATACTCATGAATGTATGTATGTATGTATGTTAAATGTAATTTTTTTTATATATTTTATTAATGAATATTGTTAATATTAATTAAATTTATGAAATTGTGAAAAAAATGAACTTACCAACATAAGTAATACACAGAAAATCACCCAGCAAAATACTTCTTCTCATTGTTTCCGTTTCTCTTCTTAACTATTGACTTTGGCTGACATTTTCATATTTGCTGTTGTTGTTAAATTTGGTGTTGTATAGAGTGTATGATTAAGAAAATAATGTTAGTAAAATGAGAGCTTGAGATTTTGGCATGAGGGTGGAAGTTTGTTTGTGTTGGTGGTAGATGGTTGAATATGTTGTATGTGTGTTAGTTTGTTTGTATGTTAGTGTGTAGAGTATAATGATAATGATGGTAATTTTGTTTTATACAAAAGAGCTTATGGTATGTAAGGAATTTCAATTAATTCCCATAATTTCCCCAACAAGTGTACATACATATACTTATGTATGCATGTATGTGTGTACTAAGTTATGCTTCTATATATGTATGTTTTTGTGTGTGAATATCTTTGTTATTTACCGCTTAACCTGAACACATACATACATATTTAAACACATATTTGTTTGTATATAGGAAAAAAATTGTTAAATGTTAGTTAATGTTGGTTATGAAGCTAAAAAATGCTATTTACACATAAACACACACACAATTAATGAAATTAGAAAAAATTAAATTAAGCTTTATTAGCTAAAATTGAATGTTTAATGTTAATATGGAAAAGAAATCAAGAGCTATTACATTTATATGGATTTATTTCATATTACGAATAAAGATCAAACATTCAACCACGTTTTCGTACTTTTCCTATTTGTTAACTTCATGTTCAATTCAGATTCAAAAAACCAGAATCAGAATCCTTAATATGTTTAAGATATTGTAAGACCCAAGAAATTTTTGTATTGTCTTTCAATGACCTACAGCTTTAAATACCTAAAGGTAAAGCTAGACCGGAAATTAAAATGCCAGCACTTGTTTGAAGTCCAGGTGAACTCGTCGATCAATAAAACTGTACTAAGTAATAGAGAATTTTTCTATAAAATATCAGACATCTAGCATATCGCGCTTGTAGGCTAACGTACATCTACTACATTATCTGCTTTAACTATATTTAAGTCGATATGAGCTTTCCTAATCGATATGAGCTTCCCTAATTACATATAAATATTATTTTTATTTATAACAATATTATTTTATTGTTATCAAAAAAAAAGTTTTATTAAATTCTTTGAATTATTTTTATTAAATGTAGAAAAATACTTTAAATGAAAGAGAACAGATTATATGCCTAAAAATTCTTTGCATTCGAAATACATAAAGGAAAAAAAAAGTATTAACATACATAAAAAACTTTTTTGTAGTAGATATTTTTTCATTTAATCTTTTTCGTTATACATAGATGCATACATATTTTATTAAAAAAAACATCAAATAGAAATCATAACAGGAAATGTATTCTCAAATACTGTCATGGGTTTCAATAGGGCAGAACTTGAAAGATTATCTATCTATCTATCTATCTATCTATCTATCTATCTATCTATCTATCTATCTATCTATCTATTTATCTATCTATCTATCTATCTATCTATCTATCTATCTATCTATCTATCTATCTATCTATCTATCTATCTATCTATCTATCTATCTATCTATCTATCTATCTATCTATCTATCTATCTATCTATCTATCTATCTATCTATCTATCTATCTATCTATCTATCTATCTATCTATCTATCTATATATCTATCTATCTATCTATCTATCTATCTATCTATCTATCTATCTATCTATCTATCTATCTATCTATCTATCTATCTATCTATCTATCTATCTATCTATCTATCTATCTATCTATCTATCTATCTATCTATCTATCTATCTATCTATCTATCTATCTATCTATCTATCTATCTATCTATCTATCTATCTATCTATCTATCTATCTATCTATCTATCTATCTATCTATCTATCTATCTATATCTATCTATCTATCTATCTATCTATCTATCTATCTATCTACCTACCTATCTATCTATCTATCTATCTATCTATCTATCTATCTATCTATCTATCTATCTATCTATCTATCTATCTATCTATCTATCTTTCTATCTATCTATCTATCTATCTATCTATCTATCTATCTATCTATCTATCTATCTATCTATCTATCTATCTATCTATCTATCTATCTATCTATCTATCTATCTATCTATCTATCTATCTATCTATCTATCTATCTATCTATCTATCTATCTCCTTACTCTTTTCAAGCGTAATGTTCAAAATGTACAACATTATTAAAAACATACCACAAATGGTCTTTTTATACATATAATTCCATTTTTTTGTTATTCCATTTTTATATGTATGCCATCCTCATATTCAAGTCCATTTTGTTTTTGAATAACAACAATATAATGATGATGTTGTTACCACTGCTGACGTTGGTAATGCTGCTGCTATTTGCCCTTAAACTGTTGGAACACAACATTAAAAGAATACCCTCTCGACATTCTGCCTAGATAAAGAACCCAGAACATTTTCAGTTAACAACCATTAGTATGAGGATATTAAAATTAAGGAAATAAAACATTACACACACACAGTCGTGCTCCCTTTATGTTGGCGGTGTTTGTTTTTTTTTTGTATTTCCTATTTTGGAATGAGTTAGAAGCAATAAAGTTGGTATTTTGTTGATACATTTTGTTCAGCTTTTTTCTTTTTTATGTTTAGATGGCGAGGGAAAGTGGAGGCGGATGTTGTATACATTTATTTGGCTTTAATTTGTTTTATTTTTATTTTGCTTATTTCTTGCTAACGAGGTTTATCTGTGAGTTTGAGTTTAATCTTATTTTTTCTCTTTTTCCTCTCATAGAGCACTTGTTTTTATTATGAAGGGTAATTTTACTATATAAAAATTATGTTTTCTTTTTTTTTTTTTTGTAAAATGTCTGTTGTCTGTATGTAATGGCGCTCAATAATAAAAATTATTTTCCTTTAATAAGGCGGTGCTTCATATACACACACCACAAGATGAACAAAAAGTTTGTTTTATATTATTTTTTTTATTATTATTTATGAGAAATATTGTAGTTATTACAATAAATATACATTTACAAACAAATCCAGAGGCGTATAAAACCAAAAAAAATCTCTAAAAATTAACTTTACAAAATATTTTATAAGAAGAACTTGATAGAAAATGTCTTGTGAATATAGCATTTTTAAAATTGTCTTTAAATAGAGATTTTATTGAAAACTAGCTATAAAGAGAGAATTTATTAAAATTTTCTATAAATAGAAAATTTATCGTACATTTTTTTATAAATAGAGAATTTATCGGAATTTTTTGTTTAAATAGATAATTTATAGAAAAATTTTATATATAAAAACAATTTATCGAAAATTTTCTATAATAGGGAATTTATCGTAAATTTTCGATAAATAGAGATTTTATTGAAAATTTCCCATAAATAGAGGATTTTTCCAACGTTTTCTATAAATAGAGAATTTATCGAACATTTTCCATAAGTAGAGAATTCATAGAAAATTTTCTATAAATAGAGAATTTATCGAACATTTTACATACATACTAAATAGAGATTTTATCGAAAATTTCCTATAAATAGAGGACTTATCGAACGTTTTCTATAAATAGAGAATTTATCGGAAATTTTCTATAAATTGAGAATTTATCGAAAATTTTCCATAAGTAGAGAATTCATAGAAAATTTTCTATAAATATAGAATTTATCGAAAATTTTATATACATACTAAATAGAGATTTTATCGAAAATTTCCTATAAATAGAGGATTTATCGAACGTTTTCTATAAATAGAGAATTTATCGGAAATTTTCTATAAATTGAGAATTTATCGAAAATTTCCTATAAATAGAGAATTTATCGAAAATTTTCTATAAATAGAGATTTTATCGAAAATTTCCTTTAAATAGAGGATTTATCGAACATTTTTTATAAATGGAGAATTTATCGAAAATTTCCTATAAATAGAGAACATTTTCCATAAGTAGAGAATTAATAGAATATTTTCTATAAATAGAGAATTTATCGAAAAATTTCTATAAGAAGAGAATTTATCGAAAATTTTCGAAAAAAGATTTTATCGAAATTGTTTAATATAAAGAAAATTTATCGAATAGTTAGTTAGTTAGTTAGTTAGTTAGTTAGTTAGTTAGTTAGTTAGTTAGTTAGTTAGTTAGTTAGTTAGTTAGTTAGTTAGTTAGTTAGTTAGTTAGTTAGTTAGTTAGTTAGTTAGTTAGTTAGTTAGTTAGTTAGTTAGTTAGTTAGTTAGTTAGTTAGTTAGTTAGTTAGTTAGTTAGTTAGTTAGTTAGTTAGTTAGTTCGTTAGTTAGTAGTTAGTAGTTAGTAGTTAGTTAGTAGTTAGTTAGTTAGTTAGTTAGTTAGTTAGGTTAGTTAGTAGTTAGTAGTTATAGTAGTTAGGTTAGTTATTAGTTAGTTAGTTAGTTAGTTAGTTAGTAGTTAGTTAGTAGTTAGTTAGTAGTTAGTTAGTTAGTTATTAGTTAGTTAGTTAGTTAGTTAGTTAGTTAGTTAGTTAGTTAGTTAGTTAGTTAGTTAGTAGTAGTTAGTTAGTAGTAGTTTAGTTAGCAGAAAGGGCCCGATTAAACCCACCAACAATAACACCATAAAAAGTCGTTGCTACTGTTGTCTCTTACACGTATTTATCTTTTAACTCTTTTCGGCTCCCCTCTTTTCATCACGCTACTGTCTGACATTTAACAAAAAATCTTCTTAAAATTTAATTATGTATACGAGTATGTGGGGATTTATGAGTATTTATTTTATCAAAAAATTCTTTACATAATAATCGTTATAACAAATAAAAAACAACAATGAATATGAGAAAACAACATTTTTTTACCAAAACAAAGTTTGTTTGTGAAAGTTCAGCCAATTTATCTCACACATAAGAAGAGAAAAACCTCGAGACAAAAACGATATAAACGTTAACAACACAATAACAACAACAATAATAAAAGAAAAGAAACATGGATTTAAAATATTGTAAAAAAGCAGCAAACAACTTCATCCATTAACGTGCATCGTTTTAAACGATAAAAACTTACGAAGTTTATAAAATGTTAACAGGATATGAAAATAACAATGGCGTCTCTTCGTACACACAAACTTATTCTATGTAGAGTGCAAGTGTGTTATAAACACACAACATAAATAAACATATTTAAAAGGAAATGAGAAAAAAATTATAACATACCAACAAAAGCAGCCAGTATAAGGACAAAAATAATAAAAATTTTCATAATCACACCCACACCACCCACTTTAAAAAACAGCGTTGCCAGAGATTTTTCATAAAACACTGAAATTTATTATAAAACGAATTGTATATCTTTTGAAAATTCGAGGAGTTAATAATAATTGACAACAACATATCTGCGATGAACACCGACTTCAGTAATGTATTAGAAAAATCTGTACCGAAAAATTCCTCCTAGGTATAAGAGTCCTATACAACTTCGAGCCAATATTGTGGACCATACAGATAAAAGAAAACGAACACTATGGACTACGGATACCTCCAGATGTCTTATGCTAAGAGCTGCCGTTTTCGATAGGAGTTACTGAAGCCAAAGATAACGGCAAATAAAAAAAATTTCGTCTGGTTATATTGATTGTTGATGGCTCTATGATTGGTATTCTTTCTTCTTCTTTCAGATTGAGCTGATCACACTCAGCTCAACTCCATTCAACCAATGTTAAAATATAGGATAATTAGGGAATTATAGGCCGATTTCATTGTCATCATATATCGGAAAATTGTTGCGATCTTACATAATAATTAATTCGTATTTAAAAGTGGTCATCCTACTTCTCATGCCCTTTTGGTATTTAGGTCAGAGGTCTCAATAATAGGCACCCAACTTTGGCTGTCAGACTAGATTTTGCCAAGGCTTTTGACACTGCATGACAGGAACGCGTCATTTATAAGATGTTAGAGTATGGTTTTCATCGGTACACATGACGAATGGTTTCGGAGTGTTCGAACATTCATGGTCAAAATAGGTTCTGAGGTTTCTGAATCGAGAAATGTGGTCGCAAAGTTCATTGTTAGGACCCATTTTTGAAACTCACTTCATTATAATTCCCAAACATTTTATGTGGTTTCTGGTATAAGAGATCTAAGACCTACTATAAAAAAGGCAATCAAAGTACTATTAGGATTGAATAAGATGAGTTTGAGGATTCTTGTAGGAATATTAACCGGTCACTGCAACTTTCTAGGATTTTATCGGGGGCTTATATATGTTACGGAATATATAGCGCTCCATCCAATTAAATATATGTATTCCTACTTGTACTATCGCTTAGACGAGAATTTAAACTTGAACGGGACAAGATCTGGACTAAAAGACCCGCTTCAAGCAAATCAATTGTGTTCGGTATAGATCAACTGTCTGGTCGGATTTTAGCAGTTCTTAGTAGATGGCAATCGTTTGGGTCCACTGGCAGGCTTTGGTGTTGATTCGATGAATACATTATACACAATGGGCGCAATGATTTGGATATACTATAGGCGTATTATTTCCTAGATTCTTATATGTTCACCCAATTAATCTGGTAACAAAGAGTAAAATAATTACCTACATATTAATATGTATGTTTGTATGTTGTATAGCATATGTATTCGTGTTAAATAACTCTTATAGGTACAACCATGTGTATCACATCTCCTGCTACAAATATCACAAGAGCAACAAAGAGAGAGATATTAATATTGTGGTAAATATAACTGTATAACAAGTATTCACCACAATTACAATAAACAAACAAACAGACGGATGGATGGATAGATGTATGAACGGACGGACAGACATCAACCCACCCACACATAAACAAACTTACAACATAAACAATGGTGGGGGAAAAAGAATTTTAAGCAAAATTTTTGTAAAAACTTTTAAACACAGATTTTTTTCTATTTTTGTTTTTTGTTAAAAATCTGAATATTTTATAGGATTTGTTTTTTGTACATTTTGTTATTTTTGAGAGCGAAAGAGAGAGATTTTATGGTTTGTTGTTATGCGCATTACTATTGTATAAATCTTTGCTCTTTAAACGGTTATTGTTGTTGTTAGCAGCAGCCTTGGAAGCTAAAATGTAATCAAGAGACCCAGTTAAAACACCCCCTAATATTTGTGGGTACATTAGCACTAATGATGATTGAAATGTATTGTTTTTTTTTTTTTTTTGTTCTTTTACTAGAACATCTACATGTACTGTGATATTTACATATAGAACATATAATAACATATACATACAAACAAAAATGTTTTAAAACACTCACATACATACATATTTATGTACATATACTATACTTATGTATGTATATGTAGTAAGTATGTAAGTTTATTTTGTTGAAAACATTTTTATGTTTTTTTCTCTCTATAACCAGTGAATGGGTGGGTGGTTGGTTGGTTAGTAAAACGGGTTATTATTGGTTCATATTTTTTCAAACATTTTTGTAATGGAGTTTGTCTTTTTTATGTATTTATACATGAAAGTTCTAATAATCTGCATTAAATTTTTTTTAGTTTTTAATTCAGATTTTTAATGACATTTTTACAAACAAATTTTTAATGAGTCTGTTACTTAATACATTAGAGGTTTCCAAAAAATAACAATTTTCCTTGGATGCGTCATATTGTCATTATTAGCCTTTAAAACTATCTAAAATTTTAGTGCAATCAGATAATGGGAACCCGTGCCGGGTGATTAATAGGACTTTCAATGCTATTCAAATTGTATTTTTCGAACTCTTCTAACTACTCTTATCTTCTAAATAAAATTATCTTTTCAACAAGATGTACTTAGGATTCACAATCTGAATGTGTTATAGTTTTCATATAAGGGTCATTTTGATTTACTTAGACCAGACCAGTTTACTTATTATAAAAATGTATTCATCCCTATCGCCAATCAAAATTTCACCTGAAATATGTTCCATTTTCGTTTTTTCCGTTCATAAAACTTTTTAGACGTAAAAAATGTCCCCTTTTGTGAAGTTTTATATTGAAATTTGGTAAACAATGAACAGCTGTTGCGAACAACTATGGTGAAAATACCAAATGTCAAAACCAACGTTAAAATCATGAGCCGTAATACTCAAACTTATTCCTTTATAGCTTTAGATTTTGCTCATAAATGTTCATTAAAGTGTACCGAGGAACAAGTTTTTTTAAGAACCTTATGTAGGAATACCGATGCAATCTATTTGAAAGGGGTCCTTAGTTCTCCTTGTTGTTTTTGTGAACCTAATAATCAACTTAAGGAAAAATTCAATAATATAAAGTTTTAGGACTTCCTTAACCCACGTTTTACCACTACAACTCAACTGCAACGGCCTCCAAAAAGGGAATTTTTGAAATCACAGCGTTCCAGGAGACAAAACTTACGAACAATTCTAATCTGTACAGTTGTAACGGATACAAAGTTATCTAAAAAGACCGCATCAGAACTCTAGAGAACAATATCTTGACGTTAGCAATTTAAGAAGCTGGAGACATCATGACGTTGTTAGACAGCGATATAAGTCTGGTCCTACGGGATGCCCACTAACAACTCTGATACTCTAGTTTAGGGGAAAACCTGAGAGGCACAAGCTCGCCTGACATTAGTGAGTTCTCAGGCTATTCACGACTCGCCCAACTGTGATCAAGAATTCATCAGGTTAGTAAATAAGGGCAAGAGCAATAGATTTGAGGAACTACAATTTGAGTTCTGCTGTTTTTGCAAGGAGTTCACTGCGCGAAGTCAGCAACACTCTCTCCTTCACTCAGTGAAGAAGTTCCATGAAACGATATGACATTTGAAGTATCAACCCAGGCTATTCAAGGCTGGCCCAGCTGGTTTACTCAGTCAAGAATTTTGAAATATCAACCCAATCTATTCACGACTCGACCAGCTGTGACCAAGAATTCAGAAGTTTTGTAAATAATTAGAAGAGCAATAGATTTGAAGAACTACAATTGGAATTCACTGCGCGAAACCTGTAACTGTCACCAGCGAAGTCAGCAACACTCTTTACTAAACGGACAAAGGAAGTAAATCTAACTCTTGGTGTCGTAGTTGACAGCCGAAGTAGAAACAAGGTTCTCAAAATCGCTAGGCGGCAGAATTGCGGTATAAGTACTATTTATTAATTCTATGCTGAATCTTTTTTATCATGTGAAGATATCTCGAAAAAGAAAGAATATACATAGGTCTGATGTACCTGACCACCCCCCCCCCCCGGGGGTCTTTTCACCTTGATGAAAGACCTTATATTGGTGTGATTGCAATCCTGCAGAAAATATGTGAACCAATCCCTCTATTCTACGAGAACTATAAACTGGTGGTGATCAAATCTATCCTCGACCTTTCCTTGGAAAGATTTGACATGGGGTCGAATGAGAGCACCACATAATCTGGTACTATGGGTGGCTAGTTGCCCGCAGGACTTTGACCTGGCTGGTCAGTTGGTTAAGCTTCCTTCGGGATCCACGTAGTGGATATGGTTTAAACTCAAATTTGCGCAAAGAGAATGTCGTTTAAAGGACTGATAAGCGGTGAAATCTATCATTCGGAGGAGTGACTGTGGAACTAAGCATTGGAAATGAGTTGGTGTCAAATGTATACAGGATGTATACGGGTATACAGGGGTATACGAGTCCTCCACAGCCCGTACACCTAGATTGAGTGTGTCGGATGTTGTTCTCTATGGGAAGTATGCTGGGTTGAAAGGTGATGGATAAAAGGTATCTTATACAAGTGATACCATTAAATTTTCCTTCCTTGTCCAGGTATGTGTAGGGAAAACTCTGTTCATACCAGATTAACCACAGTGTGTTCTCTGTGAGTAAGAACAAAGTTCTCAGCTTATTTGATTGATTCTTGTTTCGGTCTACCAAATACGTCTCTACACAGAGGGAAAAAGAAATATACACGCCTGGTACGAAATTGACATCAAACTGTTTATAATTTTTCAATACCATCCGTTGTCAAATTATATACATACATACGTACGACAACACTATGTTATGTTGACAACATTGCAACAATTCGTTGTCGAAATCTAAATTTTATACACATTCGTTGTCTAAATGTTAACAAACGTGGTAAGCTCACTATTGACAAACAATCCGTTGCCAATAGTGAGCTTACCACGTTTGTTAACATTTAGACAACGGATGTGTATAAAATTTAGATTTCGACAACGAATTGTTGTAATATTGACAACATTGCATTTTCAAAATTACATAGTGTTGTCGTTCGTATGTATAAACTTTGACAACGGATGTTATTGAAAAATTATAAACTATTTGGTGTCAATTTGGTACCAGGCGTGTATATTTCCTTTTCCCTCTGTGTAGGTGCTGTTGCACATAGGCCCTCCCATCTGAGTGATGTTTTTGCCTCTCGGAAGTTGGGTAAAGTGGCAGCAATGGTCAGAGATTAGATAACTCGAGTACTTTGTACCGGCAGAACCATGTTCAAAAGTTTCCACCCGCAGGTGGAATTTAAGCCTTTATTTTAAAGCTGACAGAAAGAGCCAAAAATAGTGTTGTTTTCAAACTTCAGGACACGATATCTGGAATCATACATGTGATGGAGAATCTGAGGCCAGATACAGATATACTTTGGTCTCTGGCTTAAAAATTTGTCGGTCTGTGTAATTTATCTTTTTACTATTTGACCACTTTGCCGAAGATTACAATTAGTCGACTTAAAAACGTTCAAACTATCAAATTTTAAAGTTTTCATTAAAAAATTGAGTCTTGGATACAATTTAAAATCACAATTGTGCGTAGCCCATATAAATTAATTAACTAATTACAGATAATTAAATAATTAGCATAATTTTTTATATAAAGTTTTTTGTTAAACAGACTATTTTAATAGTAATTTTATTATTGTAATATACTCTCCATAAACATAATAAAATCTTGGCAAAACACTCACACATATTCATGCATAAAGGACACATGAACACATTGACATAATTACATGCGTAAATGCGTATGTGTGTGTGTGTGAAAGTAAATTTTCATAGGTTTATATTCTAAATATGAACAGGATTATTTTTTTTTAACATCTTCTCAATAGAGAAATTTCAATTTTTTTTCAAACAGGGTGAGTTAAAGGGGTCGTTACTGTTGTTCTTGTTGTTATTCTCATTATAACAATATAAATTGCTGGCTTTGGTCATCATACCGTTTTGTTGATAATGATGTTATCACATTATAATCAACAGCAAAAACACAGCAGCAACAAAACAAAAAAATTGAGAGCAACAATTCTCTATGTATGTGTGTGTATGTAAGAGTATGAAAAAAAGTTTAATTTCCTTGCTTTTTTTCGGTATTTTTCGTACACCCACCCCTAACAAAGGATTCTGTTTACCATTACACATTGTAAGGGAAAGAAGACAGTAAGGACAGACATTCTGGCGGCAGACAAACTGCACTACACTTGCTTCATATCATATAGAATGATGATGATGCCTTTTTAACAATGAGCACAATTTTTAATCGTTTCAGTCATAAAAGTTATAAGCTCGCGTTAACATGTTGAAAGATTTGATTTCGACTATAAAATAAAACGGAAATTAAATGTTGTAAAACATATATATTTTATACAAAAACAAACGGTACTTATTTCTGCTACTCTTCTTACATGTTTTGGGGAATAGCCGTCGGTGTGTTAAGATTTTAATATTTATGTAAGAAAAGAGAAATAAAAAATTTTATATAAACAAAAAATTATATAAATTATCTACATATTTAGTGTGTGATTAATGTTATATCGAAAGAAAAACTTATTGGATTAACTCTATAACAGGAATTAATTTTGGATAACAATACATTTGTAACAGGTATGTAAATTATAGTTAATAAGGTTGGTCTTATTAGATTAGTTTAAGTCATTCCATCAATGTACTTCTAATAAGAAATGTTACTTAATTCCGTCGTTTCGTTTCATTCCATACAAATATTTATCTGGTTTGTTAATTTAAAATGTGTATTAATATAATATGTCCTTTCAACATCCCCTTCTTTAGTTCCTATCGTTTTTATATGGAGGAAATTTTTTTCAATTGGTTTGATATCACAGGACAGGTAGATTTTCTCAGAAACTTAACTTCATCTTCGTGTGAAGAGTTTTCCATACGTAATTTCTGCAATATAATTTTAGCATCCTATAGCTAAACCGTCTGTAGTTCCAGATACCTTCAGGATATACACAAATGTTAAATCTCCTACTGGGTGTATATAACATAAAAATGCGTGATATATGTACAAAGAGCAAGAAAGTTTAAAGACCAAAAATTGGAGGCAATACTTTGAAGATTTTTCTTAAACATAACAAGATCATGCAAACTCATTGTGAACTACCGAAGCAAACAGCAGGTTTCTATCAAAAGTCGTACCATTCTAGTTGAAGCCGAGAGGCCGTAAAATACGATTTTGCATGCTGTTTGAATGCTATAAAAGAAACTAATTTTTGCAAAGATCTATTGCGATAACCCAAGGCGTCATGCCAGACAATCACTTTGAAAATGTACTAAATGCAATTGATTCGTTTGAAACGAGTATTGGTACATTTAGAAGAAATGTTTGGTGAAGTTCTTACTCAACCGCTAGATTTTCCTTGCAGGAAGCTTTCCTTGAGCGCGGAATCCATATTTTACCAGAAAGATGTGAACGTTCAAAACTAATAATGATCAATTTTTATTTACGAATTTGTTATGAATTACATATCGCTCATTTACTACAAGACCGGCATAATCCAAAAAAGTCATTTCGAGAAAAATATCTTTGAATTTTTAATGACATTTGAGTATTTTTTAAATAATTTACAAACGAAACAAGCGATTTGAAAAATTAAACGAGATTCAGATAGTAGAGATTAATATGATTCTTATCATCAAATTGAAATTTAGGTCTACAACAAAAAAACGATGTCACATCGAAAATAATCGACATATTTGAAATTCGATAAATCTATATGAAAGTATGACGCATATTTTATAGCCCTGAGTTCAAAAAACCTGAATTTTGGATTATGCCAGTCTTTTAGTAAATGAATGATATATGTTCGACAATCTCGAATCGAGATTCCATAAATATAAAACTTATATATTATTTTAATCACTCATCGAAGAGCAGTGAACACTTCTATCAGAAAACCAGCACGTACAGTTGATTGTTCCGAATCTTTTATACGGAAAGCCATGGCTAATGTTGGGTTGAGGTCGTATAAAGTTCAGAAAGTTCCAAATGGCAATTCGGTAAAGAACTTAGAAGCAAATAAAACGAACGTAAAAATTTAAGTTAAATTGAATTAAAAAAAATACACTTATTGTATAATGGCTGACTTTCCACAACATTCAGATCAATATTTTTAAGTGGCTCATGGAGGAGATAATGACAAACAAGTAAGAAGTCTATATTCGCCTTTGCCGAATCTTATATACCCTTCACCATAGTGTGTTTAAAAAAAGATTAATTTGAATTAATTATTTTTTTTTAATCTTTCCCGACTCTACCAATAGCAAAACAAAATAAACAACAATAACAAGAACGCCAAACAAAACAAATCACAAAAAGAAATCCAAAAAAATTTCTTTTTTTATGAAAATTTCAGAGGTTATCTCGAATTTTTACTCATAACTCCGTTACTTATGGACCGATTTTGCTGATTTTTAATAGGAAACTTCTCGAAAGCATGTCTGACAGAATTGTTGATGACTTGGGTCCTGAAGATATCTGGTGTCTTTAGAAAATTTATTTCAGCAAACATACAGACAGACGTAGCTTAATCGACTACGCTATCTATAAGGACTCGGAATATGTATACTTTATAGGTTCGGAAAATTATATTATAGAAATTACAAATGGAATGACAAACTTATACATACGCTTCTCACGTTCCCCCGGAGGTATGTTACCTTGACGAAAGACCCCATCTGGGTGTAATTGCAATGCCAGGGAAAAGTGGTGCTAATAATACATCTAGTCTGTCGGGACTATAAACCAGAACCAGAGAACCACATAATCTGGTACTACGGGTGACCAGTTGCCCGCTGGACTTTGTCCTGGCTTGTCAGTTGGGTGAGGTTCCTTCGGGATCCTCGTAGTGGCTGTGGTTTAAACCCATATTCGCGGAAAGAGAATGTCGGTTAAAGGACTGATGCACGCTTGGTATTAAGTGTATATGATACAGGATGAATATATGATCTTACCCGCCCGTATATACCTTATACAAATGATACCATTGAATTTTTGCTTCTTTGTCCAGGTATGTTCAGGAAAAACTCTGTTCATACCAGATTTACCACAGTGTGTGGCAGAACCATGTGCACAGTTATACAAAGGGGCGTTGGTGAGTCGTCACAAAAGCTCATCCTATGGGTGAAATAACGCCATCACGACAGATGTTCACGTAAAGCACTTCGACATTCATTCATACTCTTCTCATGAAGGTGAAAGGCTATAAAAAATGTACTTTGAAACAAATAGCAAAAGATCTAAAGGATCATTATCACACTGTTTCAAAAGCCATTAAACAGTATAGGTAAGACGAGAGCATTGAAAAAAAAAAATCTGGATTGGGAAGATAAAAAGGTCTTATATATATTGGAACACTTCTATCAGAACAGCAGTTCGTACAGATAAATGCTCCGAGTATTTTGTGCGTGACAAGCCATTTGCAGTTGTGGCAAAAGAAGCACGATAAACACCGAAGTTTGAGACATTTGGCTCGATAAAGACTGAAATATACATATTACGGAGTGTCTAAAAAGGAGGGTTTTGCCTAACTTTAAACAGCACAGAGTACCTTTATATTTCTGGACCGATTTCACATCATGCCACTATGGAAAAAAGGGCATTAATTGGTTATTTAGCAATAATGTTAATGTTGTACCACGAGCGCTAAAATTTAATGGGAGGATTCCGGGAAAATTTAGATAAATTTATAAAAACAAACGAATTTTTTTGATCCACAATAATAAATCCACAAAAGGGCTTAATTAATAGTTTATTAAGTTATACATACAAATATTTAATCTAAATATATATGTATATCATTTATTCACTTTTAATAATCCAATATATAATATCATTTCAGTTCCTTTTTATACTATATAAATGAGTCCCAGTAGATTTAAACATTTTCAGTTAAATTCATTCATAAATACATTAAGTGTTAAATTATTAAATACACTCACTTACTTCCGTCATTATTATGCCAAAAACATACTTAAGATCCTAAACATATTAACACTTTACTATAGTGGTGGACTGGTATGTAGTACTTAAATACTAATCGGACATATTTACACACACACACAAACACACATATGGAGATTGTCATATGATAATTACAATTTTACACATTTTGCCGTATTATAATCAAGTGTAAGTTGATATTAAACTTAAACTATTGTCACCTTCTTTACAGGGGAGTTTAAGTGCAGATAGTACCTACTTATAGTAACTTATGTGACAAATATGTACATTAGGTTGGCAGCACTATGAAGTGGGGAAGTTTATTTTATTTTCTAAATAACAATTCTTAATAATGAACCACCCTAATGAAGATGTATATATGTATGTTACTTTATGCTAAAACTTATATGAATGACTCTACTCTTCGTCCAAACCACAACATTTTGTAGTAAAGTCACTCAAGTGTCCTATAAGATTTTCATACATTCTTACTTATAAATGTTTGTGTCTGTCTGTCTGTCCGTCTGTCTGTGAAATTATCTAAAGTGCAAATACCTCTTGAGGCTCTTGAAGATGATTGCCTTTGTTGTTGTTGCTATTTTTGTCTGGAGTATATACTGCAACAAGGTGTTGCAATTGAATTACTTGTCATAAAATATTTGAGAAAATAGAATTAACTAAATGAAGATGCATTTAGGTGTGATATTTATAAAACTATTTTGATGATATATGGAAGTACTTCTTTAACACATACTACTACATTCATAGTAGCTAGTATACATGTAGGGATATTAGCATGATCTTATATAAGAATATCCGAAAATTTTAACTGATTCTCAACTAAAATGAGAGTTTAACATTTAATATTTAGTGGGACCAAGTCTATTATGAGCTGCAAAATCTGGACAGAACAGCACTGAGAAGCTGATCGAAAAACTCCCAAAATATGGGGCGTTGTCATATTCCAGCATGACAACGCTCGGGCACATGTTGCGATTGCTATTAAAAACTATTTAGAAAAAAGTTAGTATGATGTTTTTACTCAACCGCCTTTAGTGCAGATCTTCCCCGTTCTATTACGATTTGTTATTATCGGTGCAGCAAGATTCATTCAAAAGCAGAAAATTTAACACAGAATCATTTTAAGTGATGAAAAATTGATCCAGAGATAACCCGAAGTGTAAGGTATCGATGTATAGCCCTGCTAATCAAGGAAATCGACATAAAAACCAAATATTCATGGGTCTAACTAAGGTAAAGCCATATATTTGGTGGGACCAAAAGGGTTCTATTATGAATTGGTGAAATCTTGCTAGACCATGAAAGGAAACTAGGTGATCCACTGACTGACCTTTCTTGTCTTCTTTAATCCTTTTTTTAAGATTTCAATACCTTTCCATAGGCCGAAGTTCTGCGCCATGATACCCAATCGACATGATACTCAATCGGTAAACCCCGATATTTTAGACAGTCCGTAATAGATATTTCTGCCTGATGTCACAAATGATAGACTTCTCCTGTCACACTGGGATTTTTTGTCCAGTTATATTCTTCAGCATTACCTCGTGAATCAGCCGCATAAAAATCTTGAACCGGAAGTTGTAAAAAGTCTCCCAGTGCATAAGTTACATTATCCATCATTCTCCATTTGACCTATTTTCTAAGTTTCTTTTGTTACCGAATTGATCTGAAAGTTTTTGAACTTTATACGACTTTAACCCAGAATTTGCTTTGGTTCTGCTCGCAAACGAATCAAATCATCTGATTGATTGATCTGAACTTGACGAGCTGTTTTTATAATGAAAGCCTTTGGTGTTCTTAGAAACAGTTGCTCGGAATAATCTATGAACTGGTCTATGGTCTAGTCTGTGGACTGGTTTATTAACTAGAGTATTATCTACTCTATAGATTATTCTGTTGACTAGATTAGAGACTAGTATATTTACTAGTCTTTAGACTATTATGTTAATTATTTTATTGACTAGACACTAGTCTATAGTCCATTGAATAGTTCTCTAACTGAACTATTGATTAGCCAATTAGACAAAGGATTAGAAACATGAAATTAAAATCGTGGTCAATATTTAGTTTATTCAATAAACTTTATGAACTTGACTTTTTATGACTAGTCCATGTAGAAGTCTACTTAATGGTCAGTGCAATAATCTAGGAACTGGTCTTTTGACTAGCATATTATCTACTATATAGATTAGTCTAATGATTAGAGTAGGGACTAGTATATTTACTAGTCTTTAGACTATTATATAGTATATTGAATAGTCTTTTAACTGATCTATTGATTACTTAGTATATTAACATGTATATAAAGTCAAATCAAATGTTTAGACAAAGGATTAGAAACATTGAATAGGGATCGTTATCAATTTTTATGGATTAGTTTCTCGACTTGTGTATAGGCTAGTCTAATCATTATTTTAATGACCGGTTTATAGACTAGTCCATGGACTGGTATATTGACTGCTCTACTTGCAAGTCTGTGGACTAATCTATTATCTGTCATCTACTATATATATTAGTCTATTGACTAGAGTTGGAACTAGTGTATTTAGTAGTCTATTGAATAGTCCTTGAACTGATCTATTGGTAAGTCTATTAGTCTGTATATAGTCAAATCAATTGTTTAGACAAAGTATTAGATATGGACTCGATACTTGACATGTGTATGGACTAGTCTAATCTTTAGTTTATTGACTGGTTTATAGACTGGTCCATATACTGATATAAATAAGTATTGGCTGGTCAATTGCCTAGTCAGTGGACTTATCTATGGACCAGTCTATTAATTAGCGCATTATCTAGTCTAAAGATTAATCTATTGACTAACTAGAGTAGGAACCATCATATATACTAATCTTTCGATTATTATATTCATTAGTCTATTGACTAGACAATAGACTAAGTAGTATATGGCATAGTCTACTGAATAGTCTTTAAACTGGTCTGTTAAGCAATATATAGTCAAAACAAAGGGATCTCAAACAGGTTAAGAAGGGATCTCAAACAGGTTAAGAACTAAATGTAAAACTTGTTAACTTCTAACTTTCTGTATAGTATTAGATACGACTACGTATAAATATAATGCTGCTATTACATTATGTATTTGGAAATGGAATAAAAAGTAAATAAATAACATAACAATTTCTTTACACTTGATAATAGTTTATAAACATTTCTATAGCCTTTAGAGACATTAAAAAAAAACATTACTTTCCAGCTGGTTTAAGTTAATTGTCCCATCAGCATATCCAATGTCACTAGAAATTGTTAACCCAAACAATAGAGTCAAAAACATACATATAACGCCACCTTAGTGAAGTTTAGATTTTAATGATAAACTTAAAACTTAATTGTGTCTTCTTTTTTTCACTCCACATTTTGTCTCATTACAGGCAGAGTGATTTTTTTCAAATGCAAACCATAAAACGCACTATACAAGACCATTGACCGTACCGGACTACAACTAGCAGCCATTGTTTAAGGAAACAAAAACAAGAACAACAACTACATGTACAATATACATGCAGTAGAAACAATTAACCAAAGATTTGTCCAACCAAAGGTATGAAGATAATTTGCTGCAAGGCTTAAATGTAAAAGTGACACCAAAGTGCCAACAACGTTTATTCTACACCAGACAAATAGTGTGTGTCTATGTGTGACAATAGTTGCTGTGAAATAAGGAAACACTTTATTATTAACTCTAGTGCTGTAGAGCAACAGGATAACAGCGGCCATAACAAGAATGCTGCAAAAATATCATCCAAATCCATTGTCACATTTTCTGGCGCTACACAATTCGCAAGCAACACACCATAATGTTGTCGATGCTCACACCTTGGCCTCAACCATTGCCAATGGTCATGTACAATTTCAACAACATCATCATCATCAACAGCAGCAGCAACATTCCAATCCCGTCTTGTTAGCGAATCATCACGCACAGAATACAACACATAATCATACTGCCATAGAATTGGCAGCTCAACATTTGAACTCTCATAATTCACCAGCTCATATACAAAGAGACAACCAACACCCCCACCACCAACATCAACCTCATCTTAATAATCAGCTACTTCATCATCAAAACCAACGTAATTCACAAAACCACCAGCATCAACATCATCACCATCATGCACAGCAATTAATTGAAGCAGCAGCGGCCGCATCAGCAAATACAACCCTTGATGCTGGCAAATCTTTTACAATAGCCGCCATTTTAGGTTTACAAAAGAGTGCCATGGAGAATACGAGAAAGGAATACACCAACAATGTTATAAACCTATCATTAAATTGTGCCAGCAACCACCCCGACAACAACAGCAGTTCACAACCACCCACCAACAGCACACCACTATCCGATATTGAGGATGAGCATGAACCTCATGAACAACCACATCAGGCACAGCGCGATTCTCTTAACACTAATAACAATAACAACAACAATAACAATAGAGATGTTAGTAACTTAAATGTGAACAAGTCGAATATTTGCAATAGTTTCAATACAACCACCAGCAATAACATCAACAACAACAACACCATTACCACCGTCAACAATTCTGTAAATAGTTTCAATTGTGATAATACAAATGCAACAACAGCAGCAACTGCTGCTAGCGTTTTAATGAATCGTTATTTACCGTCGGCCATGGTAAATGTTTCTAACGGCTCAAATGTGGTGGCCTCCGCTCCCTCATTAGTTTCTTTTGCCTCTAGTCCTGTTATGACCCATCAACAACATGCTCGTGCAAATAGTTTTGTTGCTGCGGCAGCTGCTGCAGCCGCCGCCGCTGCTGCTGCTAATGGTGCTCCTTCAGCTTTGCAAAGTCTGCAACAGTTGCATCAGCAACATGCCCATCAGACGAGTTTGAGTTTTCAGAGGGATAAACTAAAAGGTGAGTTATTGGAGGAATTTTCTATAGAAATATTTCGAGAAAATTGTTTTTTCTATAGAAAATTTTCGAGAAAATAGTTTTTTCTATAGAAAATTTTCGAGAAAATTGTCTTTTCTATAGAATATTTTTGAGAACATTGTTTTTTCTATAGAAAATTTTCGAGAAAATTGTCTTTTCTATAGAAAATTTTCGAGAAAATTGTCTTTTCTATAGAAAATTTTGTTTTCTATAGAAAATTTTCGAGAAAATTGTTTTTTCTATAGAAAATTTTCGAGAAAATTGTTTTTTCTATAGAAAATTTTCGAGAAAATGGTCTTTTCTATAGAAAATTTTCGAGAAAATAGTTTTTTCTATAAAAAAAATTTTGAGAAAATAGTTTTTTCTATTGAAGATTTTCGAGAAAATTGTTTTTTCTATAGAAGATTTTTGAGAAAATTGTTTTTTCTATAGAAGATTTTCGAGAAAATTGTTTTTTCTATAGAAGATTTTCGAGAAAATTGTCTTTTCTATAGAAAATTTTCGAGAAAATTGTCTTTTCTATAGAAAATTTTCAAGAAAATTGTCTTTTCTATAGAAAATTGTCTTTTCTATAGAAAATTTTCGAGAAAATGGTCTTTTCTATAGAAAATTTTCGAGAAAATTGTTTTTTCTATAGAAAATTTTCGAGAAAATTGTTTTTTCTATAGAAGATTTTCGAGAATATTGTTTCTATAGAAAATTTTCGAGAAAATTGTTTTTTCTATAGAAAATTTTCGAGAAAATTGTCTTTTCTATAGAAAATTTTCGAGAAAATGGTCTTTTCTATAGAAAATTTTCGAGAAAATAGTTTTTTCTATAGAAGATTTTCGAGAATATTGTTTTTTCTATAGAAAATTTTCGAGAAAATTGTTTTTTCTATAGAAAATTTTTGAGAAAATTGTTTTTTCTATAGAAGATTTTCGAGAAAATTGTTTTTTCTATAGAAAATTTTCGAGAAAATTGTCTTTTCTATAGAAAATTTTCGAGAAAATGGTCTTTTCTATAGAAATTTTTTTCAAAAAATTGCCTTTTCTATAGAAAATTTTCTAGAATATTGTATTTTCTATAGAAAATTTTGGAAAAAATTGTCTTTTCTATAGAACATTTTCGAGAAAAAAGTTTTCGAGATTTTCGAGAAAATTGTTTTTTTTTTTTTTATAGAAAATTTTCGAGAAAATAGTTTTTTCTATAGAAAATTTTTGAGAAAATAGTTTTTTTCTATAGAAAATTTTTGAGAAAATAGTTTTTTTTATAGAAATTTTTCGAGAAAATTGTGTTTTCTATAGAAGATTTTCGAGAAAATTGTTTTTTCTATAGAAAATTTTCGAGAAATTTGTCTTTTCTATAGAAAATTTTCGAGAAAATTGTTTGTTCTATAGAAAATTTTCGAGAAAATAGTTTTTTCTATAGAAAATTTTTGAAAACATTTTTTTTTTTATAGAAAATTTTCGAGAAAATAGTTTTTTCTATAGAAAATTTTTGAGAAAAAATTTTTTTTCTATAGAAAATTTTAAAGAAAATTCTCTTTTAAAAAAAAAAAAATACTTTTCTACAGAAAATTCACTTTTTTATAGAAAACATTCGAGAAAATTCTCTTTTTTATAGAAAATTTTCGAGAAAATTCTAATTTTTATAGAAATTTCTCCTTTTTATAGAAATTCTTAAGAATTCTGTTATAGAAATTATTAAAAAAAAAATTGTTCTACATCTACTTTTAGATCACAATGGTAAAAAATCTTCTCTAAAAAATAAACGTGTACGTACCATTTTCACACCCGAACAACTGGAAAGACTTGAAGCTGAATTTGAACGTCAACAGTATATGGTGGGACCAGAACGTCTCTATCTGGCACACACTCTCCAGCTAACAGAGGCTCAAGTTAAAGTCTGGTTTCAAAATCGACGAATTAAATGGCGAAAACATCATTTGGAAATAACACAACAGCGTTTGGCCCTGCTAAGGCAAACACAAATTACTACCAATCCTAATGGTAATACCGAAACAGATACTATTAATATTGATACCAATGATGATGATGAATGTGATGATATAAAGCGAGAGGAATTACGGGAACTAAACGAAAGTCGACAAGATACAGAATCAGAATTATCCATTTGTAATGATTCAATGGATGCTGAAAGTATTGTAGAAGGTGACGATGAAACATAAGAATAAGTTTTTTATTTTCGTGCTCTTCTAGTAGTTTACTAAAAGTTGTAAATATATATTTAGTATTGTTTAAATTATGAGATATTAAAATAATGAATGTAAATACATATAAAAGTGAGAAAAAATCTGAAATAAAATTAAAAAATAACGTTGAAATGTTTAGACTTATGATTTGTTTTAGGAAAATCTCTAACAACAAATTGTGTTATTTGTATAAAATTGTATATTTATTTTTATAATAATAACATATTACTTTATCTATGAGAAACTGAAAGAATACATAAGTAAAACAATTATAAATTATAAATACGATTAACGAAAAATCAATTGATAACAACAATCAATTGCCATATTGTCCCTTAGCACAAGTGAACGTTTTCGATCAATTTGTCTGAGTTGTACCGGACATACTCATTTGTAATTTCTTTTCACATAATTTCTTAATGTGTATTTGATTCGTTGCTTCCGCTTGTCGCAATATCTTACGTATATCCGAGTCACGTTTATATTTATTTGCCAGCAAATAGGCCGATTTTAATTGTCCAATAAATATATGTGAAGATATTCTCAATTCGACACTGTTTATCTTTTTGGCTAAATTATCGAGTGCTGTTTTTACTTCGGGTTCATGATTATTAGTGGCCGAATTTATAGCAACACTAAGAATTTCATCAATATCGCGTGTACTAACACCATTATTGGTCGTAATACAATTCAACAGTTTATCAACATCTTGTAAACGTTGATTGCGAGCTAAAACCTTAGCAGTGGCAGCAAATATTTTAATCGGTGGTAATTTATAATCTTGTATAATTCTGTAAATAGTTTTGAAATAAAAAATTTTAAATTAGCGACAAATTAGTTGAGAATAATTTACCTGTAGGCTAAACCGAAACCTTCATCTATGTTTTTGCCACATAAAAGTATTAAAATGCAAATCTGTATTTTCTCTTGGACTTTATCGAAGAGCGTGGGTAATGTTTTGTTTGAATCTAAGCGTATCTAAAAAATATAATAGAACAATCAATTTTTAATTGAAGAAAATTTTCGGATTTTTTATAGAAAATTTTTTTTTGGAAAAATCTCTTTTTTGTTATAGAAAATTTTCGGAAAATTTCTCTCATTTTTATAGAAAATTTTCGGAAAATTTCTCTCATTTTTATAGAAAATGTTCGGAAATTTTCTCTTTTTTATAGAATTTTTTTTAAAATTTCCATCTTTTTTATAGAAAATTTTTTGAAAATTTCCATCTTTTTTATAGAAAATTTTCAGAGAATTTCTCTTATAGAAAATTTTGGGAAAATTTCCCTCTCTTTAATAGAAAATTTTGGGAAAATTTCCCTCTTTTTAATAGAAAATTTTGGGAAAATTTCCCTCTTTTTAATAGAAAATTTTGGGAAAATTTCCCTCTTTTTAATAGAAAATTTTCGGAAAATTTCCCTTTTTTTAATAGAAAATTTTCGGAAAATTTCCCTTTTTTTAATAGAAAATTTTCGGAAAATTTCCCTTTTTTTAATAGAAAATTTTCGGAAAATTTCCCTTTTTAATAGAAAATTTTCGGAAAATTTTCCTCTTTTCAATAGAAAATTTCCCTCGTTTTTGTAGAAATTTTTCGGAAAATTTCCCTCTTTTTTATAGAAAATTTTCGAAAAATTTGCCTCTTTTTGTTATAGAAAATTTTCGGAAAATTTACCTCTTCTTAATAGAACATTTTCGGAAAATTTCCCTTTTTTTAATAGAAAATTTTCGGAAAATTTCCCTTTTTAATAGAAAATTTTCGGAAAATTTCCCTCTTTTTAATAGAAAATTTTCGGAAAATTTCCCTCTTTTTTATAGAAAATTTTCGGAAAATTTCCCTCTTTTTTATAGAAAATTTTCGGAAAATTTCCCTCTTTTTTATAGAAAATTTTCGGAAAATTTCCCTCTTTTTTATAGAAAATTTTCGGAAAATTTCCCTCTTTTTTATAGAAAATTTTCGAAAAATTTCCCTCTTTTTTTATAGAAAACTTTCGAAAAATTTTCCTCTTTTCAATAGAAAATTTTCGAAAAATTTTCCTCTTTTCAATAGAAAATTTTCGAAAAATTTTCCTCTTTTCAATAGAAAATTTCTCTCGGTTTTGTAGAAAATTTTCGAAAAATGTCCCTCTTTTTCTTATAGAAAATTTTCGAAAAATTTCCCTCGTTTTTGTAGAAAATTTTCGAAAAATTTCCCTCTTTTTCTTATAGAAAATTTTTGAAAAATTTCCCTTTTTCTTATAGAAAATTTTCGAAAAATTTCCCTCGAAAATTATCGGAAAATTTCTCTTTTTGTTATAGAAAATTTTATTTTCGGAAAATTACTCCCTTTCTTATAGAAAATTTTCTATTATTTTTGTATCACTCCTACCTGCTTTAGATATTTTTCCGTTATCAAACTATCATCACTACTATTTTCCACTTCACATTTCGCTAAAAATTTCGCTACATCCAATTGTTTTAGAATCGTATTTATATGGGCATTAAGCGAACGTGCATCCATTTGCATTTGCAAATTTCCACCACCCGTAGATGAGGTAATGCTGCCGGAACTTGATCTACGACTACTATTGCCGTTCTTTTGTGATGTTTTACTCGTGTTAAAGTTAATATTCTCCCATTTCGAAACCTCCAGTTCGGTTTGCAAATGTAAATGAGCATTATGCAAATGCTGGGAATTCGTATGTTGTTGTTGGAAATTTTCACAATTCATGGAGTAAAATTTAACGCATGTCATCGAAGCTCTAATGGGATCGTTTAAAAGTAATTGTAATTGATAGAGAGAATTGAGATGGTTATGGGTCTCCAAGTAACGACAAGCCTGTAGCAGTACCGTACGCCACATTAGCAGACGGCTGTCAAATTCTTGCAATTGGCTGATAAGTTGAGGCATTTGACCTCTTTTTAAGTGTTCTAATAAAATATGCTGTATAAAAAGTTCAGGCTCAAGTTTTTGTAAAATAAAATATTTTAAAGTGGCTATTAGGTCATTATGTTGCATAAGGAATTTTATAACATCAGCATGAGATCCATAGGTGAGAACATAATAGATGCATTCCTCAAAGCCACGAGTTTTACGGAATAATATTTTGCGTTTAACAGGTGTGTCACTGCTATTCGTACTAACGCGTTTTAAAGAAGCCAAAGTATTTAAGATATTTAAGGCAGGTTCATGCATGCGCTTTACATAGGTTTCCTTACGTCGGGAGAGTAATGAAACTAACGATGTATTTGAACTGCGTATAATGGAAGCACGTTGCAAGGTCTCCGGTTGTGTTTTATTTAATGGTGATGATTCGATTAATTTTAAAATTTCCTGTAGTAAAGGAGGACCATGTTGGGGACGACGTATCAAAGTGATGTCATGATCTTTTGTCAAACCCAAAATATTATCAAAATTGCCATTTGTTGATAGCTGAAGTTTGGTATTGAAAATTACTTTGCAAATTGCAGTGTTCGTGGTTTCAGTAGTTAACTTGGGCATACAGTGGGAGAAGTGGCACGGCGAGAAAGGGGGGCAAAAGGAAGGGAGGGGAGGAAGACGGACTAGGATCGGACGGACGGACGACGACGGGACGGACGGACGAGGACGGCGGACGGACGGACGGACGACGGACGGACGGACGGACGACGGGACGGACGGACGGACGGACGGACGACGGACGGACGGACGGACGGACGACGGACGGACGGACGGACGGGACGGACGGACGGACGGACGGACTGACGGACGGACGGACGGACGGACGGACGGACGGCGGACGAGGACGGACGGACGGACGGCTGACGGACGGACGGACGGACGGACGGACGGACGGACGAGGACGGACGGACGGACGGACGGACGGACGGCGGACGGACGGACGGACGGACGGACGACGGACGTACGGACGGACGGACGGACGGATCGGACGGACGACGACGACGGACGGACGGACGGACGGACGGACGGACGGACGGACGGACGGACGGACGGACGGACGGACGGACGGACGGACGACGGACGGACGGACGGACGGACGGACGGACGGACGGACGGACGGACGGACGGACGGACGGACGGACGGACGGACGGACGGACGGAGGACGGACGGACTGACGGACGGACGGACGGACGGACGGACGGACGGACGGACGGACGGACGGACGGACGGACGGACGGACGGACGGACGGACGGACGGACGGACGGACGGACGGACGGACGGACGGACGGACGGACGGACGGACGGACGGACGGACGGACGGACGGACGGACGGACGGACGGACGGACGGACGGACGGACGGACGGACGGACGGACGGACGGACGGACGGACGGACGGACGGACGGACGGACGGACGGACGGACGGACGGACGGACGGACGGACGACGGACGGACGGACGGACGGACGGACGGACGGACGGACGGACGGACGGACGGACGGACGGACGGACGGACGGACGGACGACGACGGACGGACGGACGGACGGACGGACGGACGGACGACGACGGACGGACGGACGGACGGACGGACGGACGGACGGACGGACGGACGGACGGACGGACGGACGGACGGACGGACGACGGACGGACGGACGGACGGACGGACGGACGGACGGACGGACGGACGGACGGACGACGGACGGACGGACGGACGGACGGACGGACGGACGGACGGACGGACGGACGGACGGACGGACGGACGGACGGACGGACGGACGGACGGACGGACGGACGGACGGACGGACGGACGGACGGACGGACGGACGGACGGACGGACGGACGGACGGACGGACGGACGGACGGACGGACGGACGGACGGACGGACGGACGACGGACGGACGACGGACGGACGGACGGACGGACGGACGGACGGACGGACGGACGGACGGACGGACGGACGGACGGACGGACGGACGGACGGACGGACGGACGGACGACGGACGGACGGACGGAGGACGACGGACGGACGACGGACGGACGGACGACGGACGGAAGACGGACGTTACTGGACTACGGACGGTGACTGACGGACGGACTGACGGACGGACGGATGACGGACGGACGGTGTACGGACGGACGGACGGAGGTACGGCGGACGGAGGACGGACGACGGACGACGACGGACTTCACTACTTACTCACTTATTACTACTTACTACTTACTTACAAGTAAACAACTCACCTACCCGGTCCCTAACCTTCGTATTTCTCCTCCCTTTACTTACAGTTAAGTACTCACCTTGTATCATAACATCCTACCCGCAGGCAAGACAACCATGAGCCGCATAACCCCAGCTGTTGGGACGCCACATTTAAGATGTACTTCTAACGCCAATTCCCAACGTTCGGCTTGCACCAGTGAATCGGCTAATTTACGCCAAACCATGATTATTTAAAGGATCTGGTGGTATATAAGAGATTCACAGCCATTTGTACCACTGATTATAATTTCGGAATGTTCTCTTATTGTTTCCACTTCGGCAGGAGCACCACGTACCTTTATGCAAAATGCATAATACAAATATTTAGAATTCATTCTTAAGTGCAAAATTAAGTTTAATTAAATTTTACACTTATTACCTTTGCCGCCAGTGCCAAACAGTTCATCATCTTAGCCACCAATTCATAGTCTACCTCCGGATTGGGGACAATCAATTTCTCCAATTTACGACAGTGAAACAGCAATAAGTCCACACACTTTTGCTTACCCAAATGATAGTCTAAAATCGATAGACAAAGCGCTACACTAGGAGCATGGTCATAACAAAATTCCTCTCGCAGAAGCTTATCATGTGTTATATTTCCACTCAATTTCCACTTGAAACGTTCACCTGGTTTGGTACGCGATTTCACAGGAATATTCTCAATATCTTCGGCTTGAGCAGTTAAAGAGTCACGATTTGATTTGCGCTGCATAAAATCCTCAGACAAACGATGACAATCATTACAAATGCGTACCTCAACATCTTCATAGAGTTCGGGTATACGCATACGATGGGTAGAGCAAGCAAAACAAACGACTCGACCACAACGACGACAATGATGGCGGCGCATGAGCATAGTGAAAGCAGCACGACGACAACACATGCAGTGTGAAGCCTCCTCATCTCTGGTCCATTCGGCTCGTGTGGGAGCCTGATGAGGCATTTGAAAAGCTCCACATAAAGAATCTAACGATTGTTGCATGTCACAAGTGCTTTGGGAACAGGGCTCCGAGGCTGAAGATGTATCAGATATCTGATAGTCCAAAGCTTTAGTAGCATAGATGCGCAAGTAACAGATCTATGCAATCGTTGGTAATGAAATGATCTTTTTGATAGAGATTAAAATTAAGCAATATAAAAGCAGAGGCATTTGTACTCTCCACTGAACCCAACTGGAAACGTGTCTTCAGGGGAGAATTGTTCTTGGCATGCAAATCATATATATTGCCATTTTTATCAAAACAAAAAGGGCACAATTGATGGGAGTCTGATGACTCACTACTCGTCTCTCTATCCAATTCTTGGCGCACTGCTTGCAATACTTTAGTTAATATTTCAAATTTAGCATTCATTATTAACTGCTCAATGATCAACAGAGGAAATTTTAATAAATTCCAAAATTGTTTACGTATACCGGGAGTTAATTGTTCAAAAATTATTATAGAAATTTTATAATTTTTATACATTTCCTTATCATTTGACTTGGCCAAGCGTTCCAAGAAATTTATAGAATATTTCAATAAAAACATTGAACGAAATTTATCTTTATTGTTGTCCAAGAAAGCAATACAATCAACTTCCGGAAATGTTTCCAAAATGTGCAGTAAGTATTCGTATGTGTTTAAATGCATCTCCTGTGACTGCTGCTCATCACTCATATCGGTCAAGGCGCTGAGAAGTATATTTAGTAGATTCTTACGTTGTGGCTTAAAATTATCCGCCAATTTGACAACATTACACCATTCGTAACATCGTTTATAGAGATGCAATTGCAGTAAACGTTCAAATATTGTACTGGGAGTTTTCAAACCAAAATCATATGCTTGAGGCCATGTCTCGAATTGCATTACTTCTGATACTTTGGCATATATGGTAATATCAATCAATGTTGCTTCCAATTGTTGTCTCAAACTTCTTGGTATTTTCTGTACCGCTTCTCGATGTTGTAATGTTGTTTCGATTAGTTCTTTAGCTAGACGCGTAGTGGCTATTTTAGTAAAATTTTTATGAATTAAATTCGCCCCGAACGCCAATGTCATGAATTTTGGGAGCTAAATTAATGTTTTTGGCATCTTCCTGTATTAGATCCATGATCAAGCAGTCTATACGTTTTGATTTAATAAGTTTGGGTTCTGCAAGAAGAATAAAAGGTGTTTTGTTTTCATAGAGACTAGACTATAGACTTGAATATGGACTAGATTACATACTAAAAAATAGACTAGACTATAAACTAAAATATAGATTAGACTAGACTATAAACTAGACTATGGACTAGACTGTAGCCTAGACTGAAGACTAGACTATAGAATAGACTGTAGAATAGACTGTAGACTAGATTATAAACTATACTATACTATAGACTAGACTATAGACTAGACTATAGACTAGACTATAGACGACTATAGACTAGAGATAGACTAGACTATAGACTAGACTATAGACTAGACTATAGACTAGACTATAGACTAGACTATAGACTAGACTATAGACTAGACTATAGACTAGACTATAGACTAGACTATAGACTAGACTATAGACTAGACTATAGACTAGATAGACTAGACTATAGACTAGACTATAGACTAGACTATAGACTAGACTATAGACTAGACTATAGACTAGACTATAGACTAGACTATAGACTAGACTATAAACTAGACTATAGACTAGATTATAAACTATACTATAGACTAGACTATAGACTAGACTAAAGACTAGACTATAGACTAGACTATAGACTAGACTATAGACTAGACTATAGACTAGACTATAGACTAGACTATAGACTAGACTATAGACTAGACTATAGACTAGACTATAGACTAGACTATAGACTAGACTATAGACTAGACTATAGACTAGACTATAGACTAGACTATAGACTAGACTATAGACTAGACTATAGACTAGACTATAGACTAGACTATAGACTAGACTATAGACTAGACTATAGACTAGACTATAGACTAGACTATAGACTAGACTATAGACTAGACTATAGACTAGACTATAGACTAGACTATAGACTAGACTATAGACTAGACTATAGACTAGACTATAGACTAGACTATAAACTAGACTATAGACTAGATTATAAACTATACTATAGACTAGACTATAGACTAGACTATAGACTAGACTATAGACTAGACTATAGACTAGACTATAGACTAGACTATAGACTAGACTATAGACTAGACTATAGACTAGACTATAGACTAGACTATAGACTAGACTATAGACTAGACTATAGACTAGACTATAGACTAGACTATAGACTAGACTATAGACTAGACTATAGACTAGACTATAGACTAGACTATAGACTAGACTATAGACTAGACTATAGACTAGACTATAGACTAGACTATAGACTAGACTATAGACTAGACTATAGACTAGACTATAGACTAGACTATAGACTAGACTATAGACTAGACTATAGACTAGACTATAGACTAGACTATAGACTAGACTATAGACTAGACTATAAACTAGACTATAGACTAGATTATAAACTATACTATAGACTAGACTATAGACTAGACTAAGACTAACTATAGACTAGACTATAGACTAGACTATAGACTAGACTATAGACTAGACTATAGACTAGACTATAGACTAGACTATAGACTAGACTATAGACTAGACTATAGACTAGACTATAGACTAGACTATAGACTAGACTATAGACTATAGACTAGACTATAGACTAGACTATAGACTAGACTATAGACTAGACTATAGACTAGACTATAGACTAGACTATAGACTAGACTATAGACTAGACTATAGACTAGACTATAGACTAGACTATAGATAGACTAGACTATAGACTAGACTATAGACTAGACTATAGACTAGACTATAGACTAGACTATAGACTAGACTATAGACTAGACTATAGACTAGACTATAGACTAGACTATAGACTAGACTATAGACTAGACTATAGACTAGACTATAGACTAGACTATAGACTAGACTATAGACTAGACTATAGACTAGACTATAGACTAGACTATAGACTAGACTATAGACTAGACTATAGACTAGACTATAGACTAGACTATAGACTAGACTATAGACTAGACTATAGACTAGACTATAGACTAGACTATAGACTAGACTATAGACTAGACTATAGACTAGACTATAAACTAGACTATAGACTAGAATATAGACTAGACTATAGACTAGGCTATAGACTAGACTATAGACTAGACTATAAACTAGACTATAGACTAGACTATAGACTGGACTATAGACTAGACTATAGACTAGACTATAGACTAGACTGTAGACTAGACTATAGACTAGAACAATAAACTAGACTATAGACTAGACTATAGACTAGACTATAGGACTAGACTATAGACTAGACTATAGACTAGACTATAGACTAGACTGTAGACTAGACTATAGACTAGACTATAGACTAGACTATAGACTAGACTATAGACTAGACTATAGACTAGACTATAGACTAGACTATAGACTAGACTATAGACTAGACTATAGACTAGACTATAGACTAGGACTATAGACTAGACTATAGACTAGACTATAGACTAGATTATAGACTAGACTATAGACTAGACTATAGACTAGACTATAGACTAGACTATAGACTAGACTATAGACTAGACTATAGACTAGACTATAGACTAGACTATAGACTAGACTATAGACTAGACTATAGACTTGACTATAGACTAGGACTATAGACTAGACATAGACTAGACTATAGACTAGACTATAGACTAGACTATAGACTAGACTAGACTATAAACAAGACTATAGACTATAGCCTAGATTATAGACTAGACTATTCGTACATCTTTCTAACTTAACTTAACCTAACCTACTTCTTTTTTGATTCTTTGGAAGTTCTAAAAAGCGACAAAGAATGTGTCCATTTCACTCACCTTGTATACCAATATCAAGTTGCAATAACTCCAATTGTTCCCTTTTCGATTCAATCTTTTCCAACAGTTTCATATTAACATTATCACATCTTAAAGTGGCAATTATCTTATTACCACCATACAGCGAAGATAATCTATCAATTTCACTCATACACAAAATACGTTCCAAATATATGGAGTCTATATTGTTGTCATCTTTTGTAAAGTAATCCTTATTGTTAATACCTTGCAGTAAATATACCAATAAACGATTGTAATTGGCGATATAATTAAATATAGTAGCTTGTTTTTGTGCAGTAAGTTGACGTTTTTTCAAGCCACATTTACCCACAATTTCCGGGCAGATATTTAATGCAATAACATGCACTAGATTTAAATTTAAAGCCGTAACAATGCCTTCGATTTCCAAGGGTGTCATATCGCAATTGAATATCAATTCACCCACCACATCACAAGGATCTATTTTCAATAGCTCCTCTACATGAAATTCACAATTGGGATCTCTAAGATGCACCAATTTAGTAAGATGATGTACATAATTGCAGAATCTTTGATAATAATTACATTTCGATTCTAAATTCTGAAATTGTGTTAGCAGAGACTTTAAATCATCACAACGACTCAACTCGCTGGGTTTTTTATAGAATATTTCTTCAAATATTTTTTCTCTGGCCAATTCTACTGATAATTTTTTGTGGCCTTAAAGAGTAGCTATTGTCAGCCAGTAAATCTCTAACAGATTTACCCTCCAATAAGCGCATACAATCATTTAGATTTTCCAGCAAATTTAGTGGTCCTATATTTTTAGGTAATTGAGATTTTTCCATGCTTTCGACTTCCTTGAATGAGGATTGTATCGATTGATGACGTTTTATAACCATTAAAATACTTGTGATTATGTCACGGTTTAACGGTAAATTCAATATTAAATCACAAATGATAACAGCATTTAAATTGCTTTCTTCGAATTGTGTTAGAAAGCGATATTGTGGATTTTGTTTGTGTTTTTGTATTAACTCCTTAACGGCCTCAGTTTGTTTGATGCGTTGCGACTGGGCGAAATTATCGATAACACTTATAATTTTCGAAACTTCAAATCCTTTAGCTGCTACATTACGTATCTGTTCAACTGTGGCTAACGGTTCCTTTGAATTGTGGGTTTGTTTTTCTTGTCGCTGATAGTTTTCATAAATTATGGATAATTTCTGTTTAATATTTTGTTGTTGTTCAACATATTGTAATTCGGTGTTTAGTTGGGAATTTTGTAAATTGAAATTCTGTAAGAGAATTTGAAGAATAATGTAATAGTGAGAGAATACAAATTTAAGAAAAAATGAATTCTTAGGTGGCCTAGTAGGCTAGTTGATAGTGTGCTAGTCTTTTAGTCTGGTAGTCATGGATCCAAACTTCATCGGAAATTGGTGGCTGTTTCATGTCGGTCTATTTTGTAAATCATGATTATTTGAAACAATGAATAAACGAATAATTAGTAAGTAAGTAGTAAGTAAGTAAGTAAGTAAGTAAGTAAGTAAGTAAGTAAGTAAGTAAGTAAGAAGTAAAGTAAGTAGTAAGTAAGTAAGTAAGTAAGTAAGTAAGTAAGTAAGTAAGTAAGTAAGTAAGTAAGTAAGTAAGTAAGTAAGTAAGTAAGTAAGTAAGTAAGTAAGTAAGTAAGTAAGTAAGTAAGTAAGTAAGTAAGTAAGTAAGTAAGTAAGTAAGTAAGTAAGTAAGTAAGTAGTAAAAGTAAGTAAGTAAGTAAGTAAGTAAGTAAGTAAGTAAGAAGTAAGTAAGTAAGTAAGTAAGTAAGTAAGTAAGTAAGTAAGTAAGTAAGTAAGTAAGTAAGTAAGTAAGTAAGTAAGTAAGTAAGTAAGTAAGTAAGTAAGTAAGTAAGTAAGTAAGTAAGTAAGTAAGTAAGAGTAAGTAAGTAAGTAAGTAAGTAAGTAAGTAAGTAAGTAAGTAAGTAAGTAAGTAAGTAAGTAAGTAAGTAAGTAAGTAAGTAAGTAAGTAAGTAAGTAAGTAAGTAGTAAGTAAGTAAGTAGTAAGTAAGTAAGTAAGTAAGTAAGTAAGTAAGTAAGTAAGTAAGTAAGTAAGTAAGTAAGTAAGTAAGTAAGTAAGTAAGTAGTAAGTAAGTAAGTAAGTAAGTAAGTAAGTAAGTAAGTAAGTAAGTAAGTAAGTAAGTAAGTAAGTAAGTAAGTAAGTAAGTAAGTAAGTAAGTAAGTAAGTAAGTAAAGTAAGTAAGTAAGTAAGTAAAAGTAAGTAAGTAAGTAAGTAAGTAAGTAAGTAAGTAAGTAAGTAAGTAAGTAAGTAAGTAAGTAAGTAAGTAAGTAAGTAAGTAAGTAAGAAGTAAGTAAGTAAGTAAGTAAGTAAGTAAGTAAGTAAGTAAGTAAGTAAGTAAGTAAGTAAGTAAGTAAGTAAGTAAGTAAGTAAGTAAGTAAGTAAGTAAGTAAGTAAGTAAGTAAGTAAGTAAGTAAGTAAGTAAGTAAGTAAGTAAGTAAAGTAAGTAAGTAAGTAAGTAAGTAAGTAAGTAAGTAAGTAAGTAAGTAAGTAAGTAAGTAAGTAAGTAAGTAAAGTAAGTAAGTAAGTAAGTAAGTAAGTAAGTAAGTAAGTAAGTAAGTAAGTAAGTAAGTAAGTAAGTAAGTAAGTAAGTAAGTAAGTAAGTAAGTAAGTAAGTAAGTAAGTAAGTAAGTAAGTAAGTAAGTAAGTAAGTAAGTAAGTAAGTAAGTAAGTAAGTAAGTAAGTAAGTAAGTAAGTAAGTAAGTAAGTAAGTAAGTAAGTAAGTAAGTAAGTAAGTAAGTAAGTAAGTAAGTAAGTAAGTAAGTAAGTAAGTAAGTAAGTAAGTAAGTAAGTAAGTAAGTAAGTAAGTAAGTAAGTAAGTAAGTAAGTAAGTAAGTAAGTAAGTAAGTAAAGTAAGTAAGTAAGTAAGTAAGTAAGTAAGTAAGTAAGTAAGTAAGTAAGTAAGTAAGTAAGTAAGTAAGTAAGTAAGTAAGTAAGTAAGTAAGTAAGTAAGTAAGTAAGTAAGTAAGTAAGTAAGTAAGTAAGTAAGTAAGTAAGTAAGTAAGTAAGTAAGTAAGTAAGTAAGTAAGTAAGTAAGTAAGTAAGTAAGTAAGTAAGTAAGTAAGTAAGTAAGTAAGTAGTAAGTAAGTAAGTAAGTAAGTAAGTAAGTAAGTAAGTAAGTAAGTAAGTAAGTAAGTAAGTAAGTAAGTAAGTAAGTAAGTAAGTAAGTAAGTAAGTAAGTAAGTAAGTAAGTAAGTAAGTAAGTAAGTAAGTAAGTAAGTAAGTAAGTAAGTAAGTAAGTAAGTAAGTAAGTAAGTAAGTAAGTAAGTAAGTAAGTAAGTAAGTAAGAAGTAAGTAAGTAAGTAAGTAAGTAAGTAAGTAAGTAAGTAAGTAAGTAGTAAGTAAGTAAGTAAGTAAGTAAGTAAGTAAGTAAGTAAGTAAGTAAGTAAGTAAGTAATAAGTAAGTAAGTAAGTAAGTAAGTAAGTAAGTAAGTAAGTAAGTAAGTAAGTAAGTAAGTAAGTAGTAAGTAAGTAAGTAAGTAAGTAAGTAAGTAAGTAAGTAAGTAGTAAGTAAGTAAGTAAGTAAGTAAGTAAGTAAGTAAGTAAGTAAGTAGTAAGTAAGTAAGTAAGTAAGTAAGTAAGTAAGTAAGTAAGGTAAGTAAGTAAGTAAGTAAGTAAGTAAGTAAGTAAGTAAGTAAGTAAGTAAGTAAGTAAGTAAGTAAGTAAGTAAGTAAGTAAGTAAGTAAGTAAGTAAGTAAGTAAGTAAGTAAGTAAGTAAGTAAGTAAGTAGTAAGTAAGTAAGTAAGTAAGTAAGTAAGTAAGTAAGTAAGTAAGTAAGTAAGTAAGTAAGTAAGTAAGTAAGTAAGTAAGTAAGTAAGTAAGTAAGTAAGTAAGTAAGTAAGTAAGTAAGTAAGTAAGTAAGTAAGTAGTAAGTAAGAAGTAAGTAAGTAAGTAAGTAAGTAAGTAGTAGTAAAGTAAAAGTAAGTATTTTTTCAATTTTTCTGAATTCTGAAACAGGAAGTGTGTATCATAGAATTATTCTAATTTGGATCCCGAAGATATCTGGTTAGTTCCGACAATTGATTTCAACTGGCATACAGACAGATGGAATCGATTTTTCTATAAACTTTCTGAATATTACAACAAAATAAATACTAAATAAATTCTACAACATTTGTTTGCATCATATCTTGAACATCTGTTTTATTATAAATTAAACAACTGTTTTGTTATTAATAATTACAAATCGTTTTTATTATAGTTATTTCTACATCAACTACTCTGGTTGGCCACGTTACTGCTATTTGCTTTTGCTAAAAAGTTATGGGATGAACCTAAAACTGTGCACTACCATTACTATGAAAACTTTCCGTTATTGGAAAATAATATGAAAATAAAAGCTGAGTCATAAATATTTACGCTATATGGAGTTAATTTATTCTTTGTTAAATTTTATTTTTATGAGTTATTTCAATAAATGCCTATTCTTTTAATAATTCTACTACTTACCTCAATAATTTGTTTGGCGTCATTAAAACGTTTCAACGATAAAGCCAAAACTGCTAAACTTTGGGGAGATTCCAGTAACTTTAGTACAATGCTACGTTCCTCATTGATATCTCTTCTACTTTTACAGTTATCCAAATGTTTTAAAGGATCAATATTTGCCACGGAATTAGCTAAAGCGTTGGCACGAACACGACACTGTTGCAGTGATAAATCTTCTTTAGGTCTGGCAATTGCTCCACTAAATGTAGCACGTCGACGTTTTTTGGCTGCCTTACGACGTGACAGGCTAGTATAATGGCTATGATAATTTGTTTGTTTCTCCTCATCATCACTTGACAAACGATCTAAAGCATCAACATGATAACGAACAAAATGTGGCAAATACTCAGGATCCAAATAGACTTCTACATTATTCAGCTTGGCTTGATTTTGTGAAGATTCTAATTTCTCTAGCAATGAATACTTCCATAATATATCTGCTATATAATCAACAATATCTTGAAAACGTTGTTGGTTATCGGAGCAAGCATTTTTAAAATCAGCCGAGTGTAGTTTTTTGGTAACAAAAGTTTTCAAAAAGTTGTATAATTGAGCAAAAGCTTTGGATTTACAGATGAAACCAGTACGTTGGTATAATTTTGTTTTGATTTTCGTTTTACTTGCTGAATCAGGTAAAATATCATCATCGGTATAGGAAGTATCAGAAGAAAGCAATAGTTTGCTGGACATTTTGCCGCCACCACCACTTTCATTGTGCTTTTGTAAATGTTCCCAACGTAAGAAGGTAAACTTGAGTATATCCTCTAAAATTTGACATAACAATTGGAAATTTTTCATTTGTCTTAACAAAGCATTTAATGATTGTAATTTTTGAGCATAAAATTCATCACAAGCCTCCGAGGAGGGTGTTACAATTAACTGAAACACACAGTCTAAAATAAAGTAATGACACACCGTTTCCAATTCATAATCCTTAATAGAGTTTGTTAGAGAATTTTGCCACATATAATAGGAATCTATGAATGCCTTGGTCTCCTCATAGTTATTCAGAAGTTTATATTTATTTATAACTTCCAGATTGGACGATTTCAATAGTATATCCTGCACACTAATGCGAGAGGACATATGTTTAAATTTTTGCGCATAATTTATAATTACAGTTAAGCGCTTAAAATCTTTATAGAAATAATTATAAACTGTACGTAAGTCTTCTGCGGGTGTTTCAATATCAAAATGCTCCAAACATTGTTGTATATTCGGCAATTGACTGAGCAATTGATTGGTCATGGAAAATTCTTGTACTAATTTCAAAATAATTAAATTATTTCTCAGCTGTACATCGGGAATTACTTTGAAGTTTGTTATTTGATTGGCCATTAGGGTTAGAAAGTGAGCCTTGTTGTCTAGAGCCTGATATAATGTATATTCTTTTGTACCCAAAGGATTTTGAAAATATTGCCATTGTGCCTCTTTTAGCAATTCCAAAATATCATATAAAGATTGTGTTGTTTCTCGTCCCATTAGGCATAAGTAAAATTCTCTATTCAGTTTGGTGTCGTCGTGTAAGCATTTTCTTAATGGCCCCTCTAGGCTGTTCTGTAGTATTTCTTCGGGTATTTTATTAAGAAATTTTAAAATTTTATTATCGAAACCGTTAGCGGGAACATGATTTAATAATTCTTCAAACACTTTTAAAAGTATAGTTTTAATATGGTATTTATATTTTGTCCATTTTAAGAGTAAAATGTCCAAAACCGGATAGGGTTTATTGAGCAATAGATCACATATTTGTTTTTGACAACGTTGTGTTGAGCTTTTTTCCAGCCGTAGACTTTCGTAGAAAAGCTGGAATGGTAAAAAACAGGGATTGTTAATGAATTGATATTTTATTATTATACGTGATTGGATTGTTAACTACTTCCAGGTAGACAAGTGTATTGGATGCAACCGACCAACCTCTAGGCGGAAGAATAACAACCTCCAGGTTATATCAAAAACAACATTGTCTAATATTTCTACATTTAATAGCAGATTTTGGATTCTACACAACATTTAAAAATTAAAATTTTTGTTTGCTGGGTAGTATTTAGAACTGTTACATTTTTCAAAATGTTATCGATAACATTTTTATCAAATATTTTACACTTGCAGCCAAATGAATTTACATGTATGGATGTACGTATGTATGTATGCGTGTAAAAAAAAATCTGACAAAAATGTATACATATTCCAAAAATATAATGAAAGCCGACTTTTCTACAGTACAAAGTCCCTTGTCTACATCTTACACTTAAAGAAAGCAATAACACGACCCTGATTATACCCAAATAAAAGATAAATTGTGTGTGCATGTAATGTAAAAAAAAAGATAAACAAACCTGTATCAACTCTTGTTCCTCTTGGGGCAGCAGTAAAAAGTAATGCTTTTCCAAATCTTCCATAGTGGCTAAAGTATTTTATCAATATTTTTTAACATCTGTCTATTGTTTTAAAGTTATTAAAATGTGTTTCTTTATTTTACAATTTATATTAAGTAGATTTAAAGATAAGCTGGCAACAGACATCCACAACTCATTTTACATGAACACACAAAGAAAAACAATTCAAACGTTTATAATACATTTTCACTTTTCGATAAATTTTCTGCCCTTTTTTACTGTTTGCACATTTTTTTGTTAATTATGTGGAAAGTTTTCTGGTTAGTTAATTAAATTAGATTAAAATCACGCATAAAAACAAAATATAAATACAAAAAAATTTGACTTCTTATTCAATGTAATCTCTAAATGAAAATAACAAAAACATCACTGTTGCTGCAGCAGCAATTTGCAGTTGTTTTTTTGTTGTTGTTGATTCATTTTGTGCAGACATCAGCTGTGCTTTGTTATTACTCAGTGGTGTTGTTGTAGGATTTGTTTACATTCATTTGAATAACAAGAAAAAGTAATGCCAGACTTATTACACAATATTAGCAAGAATTTAAATTGATTTTTACAAAACTTAATTAAAAAATAGTATAATAATAGAAATTATATTAATATTTATATTATATATTTGGTTTATAATTCTCAGTCTATATGAATTTCATATAAATATTTCGGTTTTATTTAAATATTTTTTTGTTTATAGTGGCAGCACTGTGTTCTAATTAGCTGACCGATTACTTCTGCAAAGTATTAAAAAGAAAATAAAGCAAATTTGCATTTTATTTTTTCTTCTTCAATATCAAAATTTAATTATTACAAAAGATATTATAAATTTATTTAAATTCGAGTGTACGTAATACTGCTAGCTACAATATGCATCAGGCCTATGAGGTACATTCAATTTTAAAACAAGGCGTTCATATAGAATCAATAGCCGCCTATGGTAAGTTCTTCAGGGAATTGTCGAAACAGATTTACCTGCTAATCCTTTCATTATTATTTTAGATAACAATGTAATTTTGGGTACACGCAGTGGCCAATTGATAATGTATTCGGTGGATAAAAATGGTGCTGTCGATATGTTGATGTTTAGCAAGAATTTCAGCAAAAAGTCCATTGTTCAAATGGAGGTGATTGCCGAAGAGAATCTACTGTTTGTTTTGACCGATGGCATGATACATGTTTGCGATATTAGTCGTACCGAAAACAATTTCACTTTTATACACAGTTCACAATTCACCAAGGGCTGTAGTTTGTTTACATTGGATGCACAGGTATGAGAACGATTAGAATTCCTAAAGGTGGTCTTCTATCGATAACAGTGTATTTGAAATTGTTTTAAAATCTAATTTGAAACTAAAATATCGTCACCTGAACTTTAAATAGCTTTAATTACGAGAAATGTATATACGGAAAATTCTAATGCTTAGCGATATGTAGGTCAAATTTCAAGTTAAAGATCGATTTCGATTTTTTGAATTTCTATCTGGTTTCGGTAGAGTTCTATTAATTTGGTAATCAGAAATTAACCCCCGATAATAACTTTGTACGACTATTTATAGTCCGACATAGTCGATCATATTTTCCTACTTATTTTCTTTCCAGACCACCAAAACTATAACCGGTAAAACCGAGACTGTTATACGCGTCTGTTGTGTCATTAAAAGACGTTTGCAATTCTTTTATTGGAAATTAAATATCTTAGCTTCGCCGGAGTTTTCCATCGAGCTTAAAGATGTACCCAAGGCTTTGTGTTGGGTACAGGATCTCATTTGTGTGGGCTACAAAGATGAATATGTCATTTACAATGTAATTTATTGAAAAAACATCATAATTATGGAATACTGAAAACAACAACAAAATTTTCTTACAGATTAAATACCAGAAAACAGAAAAACATGATCTTATTGTAACCTCCTCCTCACACAATTTAGATCCTTCTATATGCCTGTTAAAAGATGATATTTTAAGTATTACTAAAGATGAATATCTTGTGGCAATTAATCTTCAAAATTATAAAGAACGTAAAGATGATAAAGCTAAGGTACAAGCTTCTTTGGAAGCTACGGGCGGTAAAGGTAAAACTGCTTTAAAACCCATGATGTGGAGTAGTCCTTTGTTGGGTTTAGTATGGGATGAACCGTTTGTTGTGGGTCGTGTTGCTAATGGTATAGAAGTTCGCTGTTTAGAGGCCAATGGCATCGATAAAGATACTTTGGTGCAGTCTTTACCGGAATTAAATAAAACAAAACATCTGGTGCGTTCGGCTAAAGGTACCATATTTGCGGCGGCAATTTCTGAATTATGGTGTATACGTCTAGTGGATATTACTACGCAAAGGCAACAATTGTTACAACAAAAAAGATTTCAATTGGCTATTGAATTAACGGTAATTTTAATGTATTTAACATTTGATAAAGTAAAATTATTTCGTTTTTCTTTATGTCCAGAATATTTCCGATGAACCTGAATTATCCAAAGCTGAAACTGTACGTCAGATACATATGCGTTTTGCAAAAGAGTTATTTGCTCTGAAGCAATTTTCTGCCGCCATGACTGAATTTGAAAAGGCTCAGGCAAATCCTTACGATGTCATACGTCTTTTTCCCAATTTATTGCAGGATCAAACTAAGCCAACTACTAGTGATAGCTTTGATGCAGCTGTTCCCACAGCAGCCATGCTGCAGTTAGAAGATAAAGATTTAGAAAATGCTCTTCTGGCCTTAATTGAATTCTTGGCATTGGCTCGTCAAAAAGAAGTGGTTAAGCTGCGCGATACCAAAAGCACTTCGAAATCATTATTGTCCATTATTGATACCACCCTACTGAAGTGCTATTTGCAAACTAATGATTCTTTAATAGCTCCATTGTTGCGTCTAAATCAATGTCATCTGGAAGAATCGGAAAAAACATTATTAAAACATGACAAAATTTCCGAACTTATTATACTGTATCAAACAAATGGCAAACACAAGAAGGCTTTAGAACTCTTACAATCGCAGGCCACTAAAGAAGGTTCTAGTCTATATGGCTACGAAAGAACTATACGTTATTTACAACAATTGGGTGCCTCCCACTGGCCCTTGATAATGGAATTTTCAGATTGGGTATTAAAAGCCAATCCTGAACAAGGTTTGAGAATTTTTACCGAAGATTTTATAGAAGTGGAAAATTTGCCTCGTGCAGCCGTCTTGGATTTTCTCTTGACTCATCATAAGTCATTGGTCATACCCTATTTGGAACATGTTGTTAATGTATGGCAAGATGAAAATACCTTCATACATAACATTCTCATCAAACAATATCGTGAGAAATTGGAAAATATAATAAAAGATTTGGCAAAAGAAGGTTCCAATCAGAAAAATGAATTAAATGCCGAACTTAAAGTATACCGTAAGAAATTATACGATTTATTGCAAAATTCCACCAACTATTCACCAGATGTGGTACTAAAAGATTTCCCCACTAACATGTTATTGGAAGAGCGTGCTTTGATTCTGGGTCGTTTAAAGAAACACGAAAAAGTTTTAGCAATTTACATACAAATACTGGGAGATGTGAATAAGGCCGCTAAATATTGTGAAGACAATTATGAAGATGACAAGGATATATTCTTTACATTACTAAAAACTATATTAAATCCTCTACAGCAACCACCTTATGAAAATGTTGAACTACACAAGGATTTTCTTAAACCCAATCATGATATTGTTTTAGAATTACTGAATAAATATGCTCTCAAAATAGAACCGAGCAAAATATGGCCGGTAAGTAGTTAATGTTTTTAGAAACAGTTTAAAAGTGTATTAAAACTTACTGTTATTTTAGTATTTACCCAAAGATTTGCCTGTGTATCGCATACAACACTATTTAGACACGGTGTTGCGTCAAAAAATGGCCACACGTAGTCAGCTGGAAATTAAAAAAGGCTTACTAGAAGCCCGCCTAAAACGTTGTACAGAATTGGTGTTGGAACAACAGAATATACACTTTGAATTGACTGAATTCAGTGTTTGCCCCGAGTGCAAAAAACGTTTTGCCAATCAAAGTGCCTTTGTACGTTATCCTAACGGTAATGTGGTACATTTATCGTGTCATGATAAAAAAGTTATGGCTGCAAATTTATTTGGTAATTGATTGTATTGTGGTGGGTGTATTGCCTATTGATCTGTTATATTTAATCTATATATTTATATTTATAAGATTTTAAGTTTCAAAAACATAAAACTTATTGCTTTATAAAATTAATTAATACAAAATATATTAATTATATTATTCTTTTTAATTTTTATGGAATGCTAACTTTTATTGAGAATAAAGATGGATTGCGTTTTAATTGTTTAATAAATTTTCACCATACAAAATTTCACTGTTAGCACTAATCGTATTTCGAATATAATTAAGGTCAACACAAATAAAACATGTATATCTTTTTGTTAAATTAAATAATCTTATATTGAGAATATTACTTTTTAGGCCGCCCGGCTGCCTTTTTTCCACCCGACGATTGTTTATCTTTATTCGTTTTACTAGATACCAAGGGATGTAATTCATCGGTGGGAGCATCTGGTAAAGTTATATCGTAATTATTCATTTTTCTCTTTTTTGCCGAAACTTCACCGTAATCATGCATTGCAGCCGAATCGTTATCTTTAGAAGTATTGCCATCCAAACCGTCCTGAACGGCCCAACCATCTTCAGGATCTTCCACTTCGGGAGCCATGGGTAAAAATTGTAAAGCGTTTTCATCTTCTCCCTCCTCATCCGAAGAACAAAATGCCGCCACTGGTTCAGCTTTTTGTACATCAACCTCAATTTCTTCATCCTGTTTGGCATCGGCATTTAAGTCCAAAGACTTATCCTCATCTGTTATATCAAATTCGGATTCACGTTCTTCGTATTCAACATTTTCATCGAGTTCCTTGAAGTCAGGAGCAAAGGCAGACCAATTTTCTACTTGATTTTGAGCCCAAATTGATACCAAACCAGAGCTAATGCTGGCTATAATAGGACGTACAGGATGCCAAACCACATCCAATAATAGTTCACCCTTAGTGCCATGTAGAATTTTCACCAAATTTCCTATAGATTTTTCCCATATATATAAAGCATGTTGTCGCGCACTGCCGGCACAGATATATTCACCATCACCCGAAAAACAGCATTTTTTCCAAGTTGTTTTGTTTACTAAATCTTGTAGCTTTTGTATAGGTTCGGGTTCACCATCTTTGCCCAGAGCCAGCACTTCTTTAGAGTCATAAACACGTATAACACGATCAGAGGTATTAATAAGAAAACCATCTCCTCGTCTGGCAAACTCAATGCTCTTTACCGCCGTAGCACTGGAAGTTCCAACAATAATACGAAAACTGGCCACAATTTCTAAAGTTTCAACATCCAGCACTAATATTTTACCCTTTGCATTACCAGTATAAATATGTTTGCCCCTCCTATCGAAAGAGGCCACTATGTTAAGGTCACCATCAGAATCGAGCGGCAAACATTTGTGGGCATCACCAATTTTTACCAGCACAGCAGCATAACGCATAGGGCAGACTAGAAATCTTTTTTCATTACGTGGATCAAACTGAACTTTTAAAATGGGTGAAGGAAATCGATATTTGTGTTCACATTCACCGGACAGAACATCCCAAATGCACACGTTGTTGTCGGTGGAGGCAGAAAGTAGTTTATGGCCATTTCTTGTCCAGCTCAAACTGCATACCGGATGAACATGGGCGGATATAATTTTGGCAATGCCACGAGTTAGGAAATCCCACACAACAATGCGTCCATCATTACAGCCAACCGCCAAGAGAGTGCCGTACTTGTTGAAGGCACAGGTTACAGCCAATGAGATACAGTCCAGCGAACCATCGAATTCTTCGGGATAATTTTGACCAAAAGATTCTAATAATTCTAAATTCATTACATTTAATTTAATGTGTCCACGAGAAAATGTGAAACTATCGGATTTTATAAATTAAGATGGTCTGGAAAATACCGTGTTTTGATAAAAAATGTAAACAAAAAAGTTTTCTTTGAATCAGTGTTGCTAACTATATAATGGAAAACTTTTCGCGAAATGTTTAAATAAAATAACATTAAAATATAACTAAAAATAAATTTGGAGTCTTTGACAAACATCCTGATCCATTATTACTTCAACAATAACAATTATCAAAAAATATCTTGTTATATTTACATTGTATATAAATTTTACTAAAAACAAAATATATAAAAAACGGCAGCCCTAAAATAAAATTTGTTAGAACATAATTCTCAGTGAATTCCCAAGATTATAAAGAAGCAAATGTAAACAATAATTTCCGCTAATTTCACAAAATTATGGAATGTAAACCAATTTGGATATTTTTTAAATAAATTTTCTTTAAACAATTTTTATTAAATTTCAGACCTTCAAGATATAGTAGTAGAAGCTTTAGAAGTTTATATAAATCACATTCTTTACATTCGTGATCTGTATCCCGGTCAAATATTCAAAAAACGTAGAATATACAATACACCAGTTTATGTGTCCATCTATCCACCTTTAAATACATATTTGTATAAAGTGCTAAGAACGTCTAGGGAACTGTTAAAGAACCAAGAATTAGAATGTGTGGAGATACTTTTCTATAAGGATGATCACAAGGAATATGAACGTTATAAATTTAAAATTGTATTGGAAGAAAATTGGCAAAATGAAGATGAATTTTTATTGGATTTTGAAGAACAGTTGAGAAGTTCTTTAGGCACCTTGGCCGAAAGGCTTAAAGGTTTGGAAAAACTTCCTTCAGACGCTAAGTTTAGAGTTTTGGTTTATACCTCTCAAGCTGCTTTTGTAAGGTTAACACATAATGCTCACTATCAGGTACCTATTAGTAAATATTTTTTTCTATTTATTTCTTTTTAATTTTGTAACTATTTAGGATTTTCCCTGGCTACGTGCTGATTTGAAACCAGCTTTAACTCACCAGGAAATTTCTTTATTGCCTCTAACCAGCCTCAACTGTTTGGGTTTGAATGTAACTGCTGAAATATTTTAACACACCTTGTGGTATTTTCTTATGTTTTTTATTTGATTTGTTTCTTTTGTTTTTAATATTTATAATAAACCTTGTCTCTTTAAATCTTCATACGTCTTACGATTAACCACATTACCCAGAGAATCCTCAAATTCTTCTTCCTGATCTGCTATCCATCGTTCGGATTGTTTTTGTGACTTTAGCTTTTCCCACAAAGTTATAGCATCCTCAATTTGCGTGACATTGGCAAAATGAGCAGTATTGGGTATACCCAAACAGCGCATACCATGAGCATGTCGCCATTCGGCAAAATGACGCTGGAATGCTTTAGGCCCTTTATAGGTGTAATTACCACAAATTTCACAATTGTAACTTATATTCAAGCCATGTAGTTTATACAACCAATAGGGTATGGGCTTGCCATCCCAACCCAAGGGCAGATTTTTAGGATTATATGGCACCTCATCAGCATCGGGATCATCATCATTGTCCGAATCACTAGCTTCGACATCGCTATCATCTCTTTCACCGCCCGTACGTGCCTGTTTACGTTGAACATTTTCTTTTGATGCACTACGCTGTTCCGATATCAATTCAGCATATTTGTATAGATATGCTTCCAATTGTGCTATTTCCTTGTGACGCTCGTTTTCACGAGATTGTGTGGAAGAACTTTTAGCTGGCTTTTTAGCCATTAATGATGGATCCAAAGTTTTTTTGCCTTTTGTGGAAAACAAACGTTGAGCTCTTTCTTCTAGAGTGCCACCACATTTGAGTCCTAAAGCCATCAGGGCAGATTTTAAACGATCCAAGCCCAAAGATGCCAATTCCTCCCAACTAGAGAACGCTGATAGATCTAAATGGGCACCAGTATTTGCCAAAGCTGATTCGGTCTCTTTAGAAGCCCAACCAGGAAAGGTACCTTGCAGCCACTGTTTTTGAAATTCTAAATCCACTTTAAGCATCTCCTCCTCCAGATCATATAAAGGTTGCACTCTTAATATAAAGTTGTGTAAATAATCATTCAAGGATTCTATATATTTCTTATAATCCTTATTCTTCCTTTCCTTAGGAATATCAAAAACATGATCAAATGTCATTAAGTAAGTAATATAGTCGACCTTTTCCACTCCCCTCAAATTAATATACATTTCATAGCACTCATTCAAGTCTAAATAGCGTCCACCACCTTCCTCGTCCGTGAATTCCACCAAGGCCGACATTTCCTCAGGATTACTGTAGGCCTTAACTAAATCTTCGAATTCAACCGACAATGGTATACTAACTTCGCTGGGATGTTTCTTATAGAACTCTTTGATTTGCTTCAGTCTGTTGTAGAATTCATTAAATTCATTTGGCCCCGAAAGGGCTTGTATTTCAGTTTTACGTTCATTATCTTTATCCTCATATAATTCCTTTAGTTTTTCGGTGGAATTATGATGTAAATCCAATAGACACTTTAGCCGGTGTTCCGAATAAATTCTTTCCTTTTCACTTGCTTTTTTATTGGCATACTCATCCACCATGAGTTTGAGCAGACGTTCACGTTCTTCGTGAAAACGCCTTTGCTGTTCTAGCAAAGTTTCCATTGTGTTTTAAGCTTACTGCTGTTTTAATAGATATACAAATTCTAGTGATTTTTACAATATTAGATCAATTTATTTAAAGTTTTACAAAGAGAAAACAAAAATTGCAAGTTTTATAAACGTTTTCACGGCAAATGTCAAACTTTTTGTATGGGGCAACAGAGCCGACAAACATTAACGACGGCGGCGTCTGTCTGATACAACATTTCGTCGACGGCTTAGAATAGGCCGTAAGCCGGCTAATTTTTCCTTTATTTTTAATGCGCTTTGGCGACACATCAACTTGGTTGAATCAAACGGCAAGTTTTTTGATTGAGTTAGTAAAAAACTCACACCGCATATATATATATGAATGGATACATGCGTGTTTTTTCTCAATCACAATCAAGAAAATTACCGTTTGATTCAACCAAGTTGATGTGTCGCCATGTCGCTTAATATTTTCAATGATATTAATTACAATGTTGCCAATATGACGTTTTCCCCCGTTAAATCTGACGTTTTTGAAATGCCAATTAGGGAAAAAATTTGTTTTAGCGGTTAACTGGAAATATGGGGATTTTTAATTAAATCTTATGTTAATAATCAAATATTTATTGCAAAAAAACAATTGTTTTGACAATTTCGTTATAACGATGTTATAAGGCTAATAAATACCGTCTGTACTTGATATTTTTTTATCATGATAACAATTTGACGTTTAGTATAATACAAATTTATCTAATCTAAACATGGTGTAAGAGTTGCATTAAAAAAGCACTTAAGAATACAACTCTGTAATTAAAAAAATAACAACAATTTAGTAAACTCTTGAAAAGTTTTTAATTAAATTGTTTTAAATAGTAATTGTATTAATATTTTATACCAAAAATAATAATATTAATTAAATTTTTATGAAAAATATAAAAATTTACTACTTAATACTATTTTATACAACTATGGGTTTTTGATTATTTGAATTTTCAAAATGGCTGACGACACTCTCGCTCTCTTTCTGCTCTTTTTTTTTATTGACGAGTACCAAAAATTTCTGTACAGAAAAAACAGCAAACACAAGCAAAGAAGAAGCGTCCGACGAGAAAAAATTAATTTCCAATGTTTTTTATAAATAAATTTAATTAACTAAATAATAAAAATACAATAAAAACATAAAAATTAATTAAAAACAAAGAAATTCATTGAAATGCCAAAAAATAAAATGAAAGTTTAGCCAGGAAAATGTAAAATAAAAAATTGCAAAATTTTGTGGATGAAGAAAAAAAAAAGAAACGAAAAAAATTTTCACTTTTTGTGTAATGTGAGTGAAGTAAATGGGAAAAGGTTAAGAAAACCTCTCAAAAATTTTGTGAAATTAAATCGTAAAAAGTGTGAAATAAACAAAATTTAAATTTATGAAAATAAAAGAATTACTTAAACTCGCAAAAAACCCAAGGAATTAGTGAAAAAATTTCGTATAAAGAAAAGCCAGCAAGAAAAAGCTTTAGACCTGAAAATTACTGAAGCATAAAAAAACGAAAATTATCAAAAAAAAAAAGTTACCAAAATTTATTTAAAAAAATGCTTTGTTTATAAAGAAATCAGCAAAATATAATTTTTTTAGGCAACCTTCGTATTCGAGGATTTTCTTATTTTCAATTTTTATTTTATTTTTACGCCTCTGCTTTGTTACGGTTGTTTCGTGCCAATTTGCTCTTCCCACGTTCGTACGGTTGTTTTATTGTCGTTTACCTTTTACACCGCAAATTCGCATTTCAAAACGTGTGTTTGTGTATTTTAGAAGAGTAACAGAAAGTGTATGTGTGTGTGTAAATGACAATTGTGTACATGAGTAGAGTGGCAACCCGCTGTTTTGTAACGTGTATGACCTGCTGGTAGATCACGGCGTGACTCTTCCATTTTTCTACTCCAAACTTGGAAAAATCCTTGGATCTCTCCCCGAAAAAAAAAAAATAAATAAAACATTAACAACATGTTATTGATATTAAACATTTAAAAACTAAAATTTCATTTGAAAGCAACAACAAAACCAGCTGGGTCTTTTCTAACCCAGATCATCTTGGTATTTTTGTTTTCCATTGAAACCACATTGAATCTTCATATCCAGTTAAATAAATTGAAAATAAAAAATAAAAGAAAATACAAACTGCAATCATGGAGCTAGAGGAATTATCAAATCTAAGCAAAAATGATTTTTTGCCTTTAATACCTTCGATTAAGCAGGAGCAATTGGATACCGCTTTATCAGATATGGATACACAAGAACATTTAACAGCCTCTACATCAGCTGCAGCAGCTTCCACATCTTCATCCTCATCTTCCATAGTCAATCATCCATGTGATAGTGCTGAGAAAAGAGTAAGTTTATCATTATTTTCTAAATTTATTTTCTTTTCTTTTTCTATTTTTGCGGTAATAAATAAGAAAATGAACTCTCACAGAACAGATAAAACAACTACAACAACAATTGTTTTTTTAAGTAACAACAACCTGCTTTTTTTTTACTCTTTTAATAATTTAATTCAGTATCAGTCATTATTTCCGTTTTTTATTATTGTTTTTATTGTTTGTTTGTTAATGTGTTTGTTGTATTGTTTATTATTATGTTTTTATTTTCTACTACAAAACGGAAGTTTAGTGTGTTTTTTTCTTGTTGTTGTGGTTGTTTTCATTGTATTTGTTTCACAATCAGAGTATTTCCCAAGTTTTTAGACAAAGATGCCAGATAAGACAAATTTTATCTAATTTTTTTGATCAATGTGAATTTTGTTTAAATTTTAATCAATAGGTATGATTATCTTTATAATAAACTAACACTTTTTTGCATTGATTAAGCTATACTTTCCGTCCATCTTTGTATACATTTTAACCAATAACCTGATTGCAATTTTAAGTTTATTTCGAGGGAATGATGACCTTAACACAGTTCGTAACCTACTTAAATTACTTGATTTTGCTCGACTATTTCACTCAATCTTAATTATGATACTTTTGTATAATGGAATCAAAATTTGTTGGAAACACATCTGCAATTTTTAAACAGATCGGTATGGACTTAGCCAAGCTGTGTTGGGTTAGGTTAGTTTAAGCTGAGTTTTGCACCAATGTACTACTAGACCATAATGAACATTATGATTCCCTTAGTACAAACACAAAATTAACTGAAATAGAAAGGTTAGATACTAATGGAAACAGGTTCCAAGGGGTTTTAAAGCTATTTAATGAAAGAAGAGTAAACAAATCTGAATTTGCTTATAAATCCAGGTCAAAGAATTGACTAATTGCCTTAATAAAACCATATTGATTGCAATGTTTCGCAGTTTTCCTAAGTTCCTGATGTCACCTATTTCCCAGCCATTTCAGTCTCAGATTCTGTATTCTAGGACAATGGCAAATTAATGCTCAATCTTGTTAGGTTCCTCTGTATTTTTCCATAACCTGCAATAGTCCAGTATAATACTGTCCCATTTGGTGACAAAGACCTTAATGGAGCAATGTCCCTTTAAGAACACTGTTAGAATCCTTACACTGTGCTTTTTCAATTCTATAAGTATCTTTTTAGCCCCCCTCATCAAGTGTTAGCCGTAAGGCCTTTACAATTGAATCTACTATTCCAGGACTGGATGACATAATCATGGTTGTTTGACCCTTCTGGCCACATCAACTTTGTCAAAATTTCTAACCAAATATAGCTAGTTCATCAGTAACCTCATGTTGGTACTCAGTAACCTCATGATGGTACTCAGTAACCTCATGTTGGTACTCAGTAACCTCATGTTGGTACTCAGACACACACCGCACAGACTAATTTAAAATCAATTCAATTGAAATGATTTGCCACTTGATTTGAATTAGAATTCGATTTGCAATTCATTCTACAAATTAATTTGAATTGGAAATGAATTGTAATTCATTCTAAAACTTCATTTGAATTGGAAATAAATTGCAATTCATTTTTATCAAATCATTTTGAATTGTCTTAAATTTCATTCAATTAATTTATTTGTTTAATAAAATTAATTAAAATTAAGTTCAGTGCATTAATGATGAATGAATGATTCATTTGCAGCTTTGATAACAAAATTCGACAGTTGGCCTTGTCTTACTAAACTTTCTTACTTGTTTCTTTTATAATTATCTCATGTGGTCTATTATGATTCTCCTTATAAAGAAAAAAGGTGAGACATTAAATGGAAAGTAAGAAGATACAGAGGTGTGTAATAAGACTAGTTCTACAATTCGTATATTCCATTAAAAAAGTAATAAGAGAAGATTTGCATCCTCCGATTTATTCCCTTATAAAACCTAGCAGATTACAAAGTTTGTAGCCTGCAATAAGAGACTATATTCTAAGCATTAGATACTTTGTAATCTATTTTACTACTCTTGGACAGTTACACAAATCAACCAATCCTAGAATCTTTCAGATATCATATATAATATTGACGAATGGATAGTTTTATTACCCTGCCCATGTTCAGTCAAGTGCCTTCGCTTTCACATTATCCAGTTCATGCTATGGAACGACAATTCTCATTAGTACCATTCTTCTATTTCTCCCTTTGGTTTCAGTCAATACTTTTACGAAAAAATTCGTAAAAATCTCTTCATATCATCCGTGCGCTATCTAACAGATCTTAAATCCATATTTGTTTATCATTTAATAATAGTAAATATTTTTTGCAAAATTTTTACAAAAAAGAATACAATACATATGACTAAACGTCTACTACGTCATTATTTTAATAGAACAGTAGTACATATGTATGTTTGTATGTACATAAAGAATTAAGCGTTAATAAACTTAAACAAAATGACGTCATACACATGTTTACTGTACTCATGAAATCTTACAAAAAAAGCTATTAAAAAATACATATTAGTACACTAAGAAAAATGAATAAATTATAATGTAAGGTCAGTATTTTCTCTCCTATTGACTTTAGAACTTATCAGTAATGAAGAAAGTAGTACTTCTAATTTTCTAATGCTTATATTTATGATTTATTGCTATATATAACAACTTTTGTCGGAATATATCGGTGCTTTTAAACGGACTGTAGTGGAAGAGCTAAGAAAACTGTCAGCCAGTACTATATCCCTTATAACCTTACCACTTACATATCAGTTATTAAGAAAGTATTAGATTTTAATATGAAAAAAAAAAACATGGAGTTTTATAACCAAATATTGCAAACTTTGCTCATATTTTATAGATATTTCGTAAAGCGATAGTAAGAAGAACAAAGAGAAAGGGTCTTAATAGATGTGTGGGTGGTTAAGAAAATCTATATTAAGCATAATCATAGTAACAAATAAACATTAAACAAGTAACATTTTTAAGATAAAGCGGAACTGCTTTAACCCTTCAGTGAGTCTCAAGGCACATGTGAATTAACTACTTTTTACTGTTATTACTTTACTGGAGGTCATGGAAAATCGGTATAGGTCATTTGAACAATGAGCTTTATACTTGCAAATTCGTGAGCGTTTGATTTATCAGCTGATAATAACAACATAACTGTAAATAAATCTTTCATTTTTGAATTAATTCGCGAATCATTCATACACTGAATAAGTAAATTATGAAATAATTATTTTTTATACAAAAAAAAAAAAAAATTGTTTAATGAAAGTTAAGTCAATTCAAATGAATTTAGTAGGAATGAATGGCAGTTCATTTCCAATTCAAATGAATTTGATAAAAATGAATTGCAAATCGTTTCTATTTCAAATGAATTTGTTAAAATGAATAGCAATTAAATTAATTCAAATTAATTTGAAGAAAGGAATTAGCAATTCATATCCAACTTATTTGAATTGATTGAAATTTGTATCGATTTTGTAAGTAAACCTACAGTAAACATTACTATTGTTTTGTTATTAAACTCATTTGTGTAAAAGGCAGAAAGCATTACTCTCTGGAAATTCTTCTAAAAATCATCTTGAGTCAATTTCATTATACTCCAAAGGAATATCGGATACTATCCCCTAATATCGATATAAGGAGAAAAAGTGCTCTCTGTCTTCTAACATTATAATAAAGATAAGCCATACCTCACTGAAAAGAATCACAAAATAGAATCCTATGAATAAGGATGGCAAAGCCTAGCATGATATTTTTAAGATCAGCATTTCGGCGAAAACAACCTCGAAGATAAGTTGGTTTTTAAAGAAGGCCTAAAATATGAGGAAGACGAAATAATCAAGTTTTGTATTACATCTTACAATCATCAGATTCTATATATAAAGATATACTGTTTTGCAAGATATTTTGAAAAGGAGCGTGTTAAAGAAATCAACTGCAAATAATAGGGTGTCTCTAATAATGTTTGTTAACTAATAGGTAGACAGTATTGAATTGCCCTATTTATTCACCAGATTATACAGACTGTCGGCTTCTCAAGGTCAAGATTAAAAATAATAGCATAAAAATAAAATCTTTCCCGAGAGAGAAATCTTTATAATATCTTTATCAAGGTACTGATGAACCGATGTTGATGAACGAATACTTAACATCAAATAATTACTAGTCGAATCAATCGGTTGACACATTTATATTATTTAACCTAGTAACTATATATTCGAATATGATGTTAGGAGGACTTTAGGAAAAAAAAAGTCAGAAACTAAAGTTTTCTAAGTTCCGCTAAATCCGAGTTCTAAATGTGACTATAATATTAGGTTTTCGAGATACCTTAGACTAAAGTTTGAAAAAACTTATTTTTCATTCATTTTCGAGAAGTTATAACAGCGTAAATTCATTTTCATTTATGAAACTTATTAGGTCGTCTGAAATTAATCTCTCTATTAGCTTGAATGTAAAGGTTTAACTTCTACTATATCTTTCTCATTCTTTGATATGTTCTAATCTAAAGTATGCAATAACTATAAAGATTCGTCGATTCCTCATTTGTTTTTTTGACAATATTTTTAAAGAAGGAAGTGGATATATTAGAGGCAGATAGACAGGACTTTTAGAAGGTAAAATAAACTTTTTAAATGTAGGTGATTTGGGACGGTTTTTATCCCTTGAATATTGCCAAAATGGGATATTTTCTATTATGATATTTTGGGCAAATTCAGATTCAAATTAAGTGCATATTAGTTCTTTAGAATATAATACTCTGACCTCTGTGTTAAAATTATTAAAATAAGATCTGAAAGTTCGTAATTCTGAAATTTTTCTTATTTCCGTTTTAGTATAAATATCGATTCTTTGGATTTCTTTAAGACTTCATATTTTAAAAAGATCTTTTTAAAGTTCTCTACTTAAGTACTTCCCTTAAGCAATTATATATTTCTTTAAGTGTAATTAAAAATATCTAAACATTTAAATAAAGATCATCATCATTATCATTACTTCACATGTGTTTCAAAACATGAGACACTTGAAATTCTCTTGAGAAAAACAATTGTGCCTGTCAAAAAACAAAAAGAAAAACTCTCAAACAAAATTAAAAACAAAATGTAAAAAAAAAACAACGAAAAAATATCTCGTGAAATTTTTTTTTATCAAGTTGCACGAATTGTAAAACACGATCATCAGAATGTTGTCTAAATATTAAACAAAAACAAATAACGATACATATGTATATGTATGTATGCCACCTTTATAAGATGGTTTGCAATGATAAAAACTAAAATAAAAATGGCCGTAAAACGTGCCATAAAACACATGTTGGATGTTTACTCTCTAAAGTACATAAAAACATATACAATGTAAAAAAAACATTGATACAGCAATAACAACAAATACTTGCTGTATATAGTAATTAAGATATTAAAACATAACACATAAAGAAACCGTTATATACATATAACGTTGTTTATAAATTTTTCTATTCAAAATTTTTTATCGGTTATTCTCAGGTGATATTTTGAGAAGTTATCGACTTTTGGATCATATTGGACTTTATCAGGTCTTCATCTTCGTCATTCCAAACGAAATAACGAAATCAATATACCTCCCATCTTGTTTATAGCGCAAATCAAAACAATAACAAAATATTAATGATTGTTTCGTTGCTATTAAATGTAGTTGAAAACTTTTTTGTTTTTATTGTTGTTTTCTTATCATTTTATAGTTTTATCCCAAATACATATAAATGTATCTTGCATTACGAATCGATTTATTTCGTTAAAATACGATTTAACACGAGTATTTGCAAACGCAAAGCCATATTCTTTATACGATTTATGTATGTGTATTGTGCTAAAAGTCAAAAGTATCATCCATCTATAAATCACTTGCTTTAGATTCAAATTTTGTATAAAATATTTCTTCTTTCATTTATCATTTAAACAAACACATATCTTTATGTTTTTCAAACTTTATCCATTTTAAAATCTAAAAGTAACCATAAATATTAGAGACGTATGTCATGTTTGTCAATTGTTTTGTATTTAAGTAATTTTAATTAAAAATCCATTATAAAATAAATTGAAATTTTTAATAATGTCTTAATATCAAGATAATACATTCGGATATGCCCCCAACATTTGACTAGACTAGATTATAGACTAGACTATAGACTAGACTATAGACTAGACTATAGACTAGACTATAGACTAGACTATAGACTAGACTATAGACTAGACTATAGACTAGACTATAGACTAGACTATAGACTAGACTATAGACTAGACTATAGACTAGACTATAGACTAGACTATAGACTAGACTATAGACTAGACTATAGACTAGACTATAGACTAGACTATAGACTAGACTATAGACTAGACTATAGACTAGACTATAGACTAGACTTTAGATTAGACTATAGACTAGACTAAAGAATAGACTATAGACTAGACTATAGACTAGACTATAGACTAGACTATAGACTAGACTATAGACTAGACTATAGACTAGACTACAGATTAGACTATAGACTAGACTATAGACTAGACTATAGACTAGACTATAGAATAGACTATAGACTAGACTATAGACTAGACTATAGACTAGACTATAAACTAGACTATAGAATAGACTATAGACTAGACTATAAACTAGACTATAGACTAGACTATAGACTAGACTATAGACTAGACTATAGACTAGACTACAGACTAGACTATAGACTAGACTACAGACTAGACTATAGACTAGACTATAGACTAGACTATAGACTAGACTATAGACTAGACTATAGACTAGACTATAGACTAGACTATAGACTAGACTACAGACTAGACTATAGACTAGACTATAGACTAGACTATAGACTAGACTATAGACTAGACTATAGACTAGACTATAGACTAGACTGTAGACTAGACTATAGACTAGACTATAGACTAGACTATAGACTAGACTATAGACTAGACTGTAGACTAGACTATAGACTAGACTATAGACTATACTACAGACTAGACTACAGACTAGACTAGACTATAGACTAGACTATAGACTAGACTATAGACGAGACTAAGACTAACTTAGACTAGACTATAGACTAGACTATAGACTAGACTATAGACTAGACTATAGCTAGACTATAGACTAGACTATAGACTAGACTATAGACTAGACTATAGACTAGACTATAGACTAGACTATAGACTAGACTATAACTAGACTATAGACTAGACTATAGACTAGACTATAGACTAGACTATAGACTAGACTATAGACTAGACTATAGACTAGGACTATAGACTAGACTATAGACTAGACTATAGACTAGACTAGACTATAGACTAGACTATAGACTATAGACTTGACTATAGACTAGACTATAGACGGACTATAAGACTAGACTATAGACTAGACTTAGACAGTAGACTATAGACTAGACTATAGACTAGACTATAGACTAGACTATAGACTAGACTATAGACTAGACTATAGACTAGACTATAGACTAGACTATAGACTAGATACTAGACCTAGACTATAGACTAGACTATAGACTAGACTATAGACTAGACTATAGACTAGACTATAGACTAGACTATAGACTAGACTATAGACTAGACTATAGACTAGACTATAGACTAGACTATAGACTAGACTATAGACTAGACTATAGACTAGACTATAGACTAGACTATAGACTAGACTATATACTAGACTATAGACTAGACTATAGACTAGACTATAGACTAGACTATAGACTAGACTATAGACTAGACTATAGACTAGACTATAGACTAGACTATAGACTAGACTATAGACTAGACTATAGACTAGACTATAGACTAGACTATAGACTAGACTATAGATTAGACTATAGACTAGACTATAGACTAGACTATAGACTAGACTATAGACTAGACTATAGATAGCTATAGACTAGACTATAGACTTAGACTATAGACTAGACTATAGACTAGACTATAGACTAGACTATAGACTAGACTATAGACTAGACTATAGACTAGACTATAGGACTAGACTATAGACTAGACTATAGACTAGACTATAGACTAGACTATAGTGGACTAGATTAGTCTAGTCTATAGACTAGACTATAGGCTATAGACTGGACTATAGACAACATTCTTGCAATATCCTATTTGAATGTATATGAAAGATCAACTTGGTTGTTAATTTAAATATTGCATTTTAATCATAAAATGCTTTAAACGTAAAACACATAAAATTTATGAATTTTCTTTTTTAATTACACAAAAAATCTCATTATAAATGGTCCTTATACTATATTCCCTTTCATGAGTTCTATTTACCATAAATCCTGATTTTTTAATTATATTTCTTTTTTTACCTTCACATGAAAATATATATAAAAAATATATAGAGAGCAACTCCCAAAGTCAGTCTATCAAAGTGTACAAGTTTTAATTTCCTTATTATAAACCGCATTAATGAACAATAAATGTGTGTGTACTATGTAAAATAAAAATTTTCTACATACATACATATGTATATTGT